>NC_052310.1:44126824-44389324 GCF_016432855.1 Salvelinus namaycush
CGCGGTTTTGTCTCACCAGGGGTGATGGTCGGATTCGCGTTTATCATCGAAGGAATGAGCATTACACCGAGGCCTGTACTCTGGAGCGGGATCGATTTGGAGGTGGACGGTCCGTCATGGTCTGGGGCGGTGTGTCACAGCATCATCGGACTGAGCTTGTTGTCATTGCAGGCAATCTCAACGCTGTGCGTTACAGGGAAGACATCCTCCTCCCTTATGTGGTACCCTTCCTGCAGGCTCATCCTGACATGACCCTCCAGCATGACAATGCCACCAACCATACTGCTCGTTCTGTGCGTGATTTCCTGCAAGACAGGAATGTCAGTGTTCTGCCATGGCCAGCGAAGATCCTGGATCTCAATCCCATTGAGCATGTCTGGGACCTGTTGGATGTGGGCTTGGGCCATTCCCCCCAGAAATGTCCGGGAACTTGCAGGTGCCTTGGTGGAAGAGTGAGGTAACATCTCACAGCAAGAACTGGCAAATCTGGTGCAGTCCATGAGGAGGCGATGCACTGCAGTACTTAATAATCTCTTGAAGCTAGGGGGCAGAAGTCTTATGTTTGGAAAAATAACGTTCCCAATGTAAGCTGCCTATTTCTCAGGTACAGATGCTAGAATATGCATAGAATTGACAGAGTAGGATAGAAAACACACTAAAGTTTCCAAAACTGTCAAAATATTGTCTGTGAGTATAACAGAACTGATTTTGCAGGTGAAAACTTGAGGAAATCCAACCCGGAAGTGACTCTTATTTTGAAAAATCACTGTTCTATTGCCTGCCTTTCGTCCATTTAAAGGGATATCAACCAGATTCCTTTTCCAATGGCTTCCTCAGGGTGTGAACAGTCTTTAGACATAGTTTCAAGCTTTTATACTGAAAAATTAGCGAGATTTATCAAAACGCGTCAGTGGATAGACGGATGTCCTTCCATTAGTTCATGCGTGCGACACTGGTTGCTCGACATTTTATTTGTCTCCTGTATTGAATAGTTTACAGTCCGGTTGAAATATTGTCGATTATTGATGTTAAAAACAACCTGAGGATTGATTATTAAAAACGTTTGACATGTTTCTACGAACTTTACGGATACTATTTAGAATTTTCGTCAAGCCTTGATGACCTGCCTAAGGCTGTGGAATACTGAACATAACGCGCCAAACAAATGGAGTTTTTTTATATGAAAATAATCTTTATCGAACAAAAGGAACATTTATTGTGTAACTGGGAGTCTCGTGAGTGCAAACATCCGAAGATCATCAAAGGTAAGCGATTAATTTTATTGCTTTTCTGGCTATCGTGACCAATCTACATTGCTGCTAGGTGTTCTTAATGTTTTGTCTAGTGATCGATAAACTCACACAAACGCTTGGATTGCTTTCGCTGTAAAGCATATTTTCAAAATCTGACACGACAGGTGTTTTGCTATATTGCACTTGGGATTTCATGAATTTAAATATTTTTAGCAATTTTCTTTGAATTTGGCGCTCTGCAATTCAGCGGTTGTTGATGAAAATGATCCCGCTAAAGGGATCCGTGCATCAAGAAGTTAATGCAGCTAGTGGCCACACTAGATACTGACTGTTACTTTGATTTTGACCCGCCCCTTTGTACAGGGACACATTATTCCATTTCTGTTAGTCACATGTCTATGGAACTTGTTCAGTTTATGTCTCAGTTGTTGAATCTTGTTATGTTCATACAAATATTTACACATGTTAAGTTTGCTGAAAATAAACGCAGTTGACAGTGAGAGGACGTTTCTTTTTTTGCTGAGTTTATATTGTTTTAACAAAAGTAGTGCACTGGGCCTTTAATAGTGCTGTATTAGCGGACCGATGTAGACCTCTGCAACGCGAGCAAAAAAAATGACTTCCCGTGGCTATGAAACCTACCTGTTATTTTTGATTATAAACTCAATTTCGAATCACACATTAGGAATGTAACCAAAATAGCTTTTTACCACCTGAGGAACATTGCCACGGTGCAGTAGTTTCTCTCTCAGGCTGATACAGAGAGACTCATCCATGCTTTTATTACAAGCACGTTTGCCTACTGTAATGATCTCCTGTTTGGTCTACCCAAGAAAGCCATTGGTCAACTGCAAAACATACAGAATGTTGCAGCACGGGTGCTGACCAAGACCAGAAGGAGAACACAGATTACAACGGTTTTAAGGTCTCTACACTGGCTGCCTGTGAGTTTTAGAATTACTTGTAAGATTCTTCTATTGGTTTTTTAATTATGCACCCCAATACATGTCAGATATGCTTATAAGTTATGTACCCAGTAGGTCCCTCAGTTCCTCTGGTACTGGCCTTTTAACTATCCCAATGCCTAGGACCAAGAGGCATGGAGAGGCAGCCTTTAGTTATTATGCCCCCAGCCTCTGGAATAGCCTGTCAAACTGGACATTTTTAAAAGAGATCTTAAAACACATCGTTTTAGCTTTGCTTTTCCTAAGGGTGCTTTTTAGTCATTCCATTTTTATTGTTTGACAAAAAGCACACATTACAAATGTGTCGTAAATAAAAACAAACAAACCATGTAAAATAGGTAGTGTGGGAATACGGTCAGATATTCAGAAGGAGGCAGAAGGTTCGGGTGCATAAATGTTGATATTTACGCTTCTAAAAAAAGATTGCAGTTTTGAAACTGCAGTAAAAGTGCAGGAACTGCCGTCAAATGCGGTATTTTGGATGCAGTAATTGCATAATAACTGCAGTGTACTGCACTCTGTGGTTATACGCTAAGGGTATTTACAGTGTTCAAGTAGTGGTGTCCGGTAAAGATATTTACAAAGCCAAACTGGACGAATTGACTTACTGGTGATAAAATTAAAATAAAAACTTGGGCCTCAAGCAGCTTTACCCTGCACTACCTAGGTGCCTCCCCAGTCGATTTTTCAAAACAGAACTGAATTTCCACCTAAACTGGGCCACACACAACACACAAAACTGGCTAATACACACAAATTTAATTATGTAAAAGAACCACATGACATAATATTCAAACATTCAAATATACTAACATTTCATAGCGATCAATCTACGAGACTTTGATCTATGAAACACCGGTCCATAGAGGGAATCAAAGTATCTTTGGATTCAGACTTGATTCAGGCTTCTTCTCCATTTTCTGAACCCCCCCCACCCACCCACTCAGGAGGGTCCTAGAGCCAAATAGGAGTTACACAAATAATTTTTGATAATTTCTTCTCAGCCAGCAGATAAGCTCCCGTCTAACCAACCTCCCCCATCCATACTTTTGAACACTGGGCTATGTGATATATGTGATAGCTGTTTAATGACATTGTGGAGATTGTCTACTTTGTAACACTTCCACTTTTATGTTTGTCGGTCATTGAGATTCATAACACATGCATTTATCTAAGGTGGCGCTAACAAAATCAGGTAATTAGCTAGCAAACACTTGTTGACAGCTAACATTACTGGCAAACATTAGCTGCTGCAGGCCAAAACAAATCTCTGTCAACGTAACTAGCTACGCTTACCTTCACTGACTCGCGCCGCCTCCTCCGTTCATTCCTTGACACTGAAGTTGTCGATGATGGTCGGTCAGTAACCCCCACACTGTAACCCTCGAAATTGAAGATGGAGGGGCAAGCGGAGGGTTTCAATGTTTGAATTCCTTCCATTCAGAAACTTCCGCTTGCAACATCAAAAGTGCCCTTCATAACAAAGTCCTCCAAAATAAACGTTATTCAAGATCAAAATATTCAAAATAGAGATGTTTCTATGTTACATGCACATGTTTCGAATTAGTGGATTGAATTCATATCGTTGCTTGTGTTTCCATTCCCCTTTAATGGAAACTCTACATGCGTCATGATAATTAAGAAGCTTTCACTTGTCCTGTGCTACCAATGGCCATCAAGGACAGGAGACAAGGAAAGCGAGGTAGTTACCTACGAGACCCAGGACAAGCGTTGGTTTACAGTTCATTGAAGAAGTACATTTCCTTTTCCAATAGGGGGCACCAAAACACCATACCTCTCTATGGGCAGGTAAGTACAGACTCTTTAGTGGCATCAGGGTTTGGTATGCAACTACCAAGGACATTTGGTCTTTTAGTTCTTCATCCTCTCTTTCTGTTAATCCTATCTTCCATAGGGCCAGATCCTGAATTACCCTGTGTGTGTGTGTGTGTGTGTGTGTGTGTGTGTGTGTGTGTGTGTGTGTGTGTGTGTGTGTGTGTGTGTGTGTGTGTGTGTGTGTGTGTGTGTGTGTGTGTGTGTGTGTGTGTGTGGACGTCTTTAACTATACTTATGGGGACCAAAAATTCCCACAAGAATAGTAAACTAACAGAAATTTGACCAACTGGGGACATTTTGTTGGTCCCCACAAGGTCAAATGCTATTTATAGGGGGTTTAGGGTTAAGGTTAGAATTAGTGTTAGGGTTAGAATTAGGTTTAGGGTTAGCAGCTAGGGTAGTGAGCTAGGGTTAGGGTTAAGGTAAGGTTTTTGGGTTAGGGTAAGGGTATGGGTAAGTGTTAAGTTTAAGGGTTAGGGAAAACAGGATTTTGAATGGGACTGAATTGTGTGTCCCCACAAGGTTAGTTGTACAAGACGGTGTGTGTGTATGTGACACATTGCTCTGTTGTGTCCAATTAAAACATCAGAGAGAAGAACTGCAATGAACTACTTCCCTGTCATATAAAATCAATCACAAGTGTGCACACACACACAGAAACATGCACACAGACACAGATAGACAGACAGACAGACACAGACAGACAGACAGACACTCACACACAAGGACGGGTAAGGGTGCTAGTATAAAGGATCTGTCAGTGTGAGAGGGGACTGTGAGCAGGCGATGGCTTCAGAGTGTCTCTGGTAATGGGCTAAAAGGGACATCAAAACGAGGCCTGGTGAAGGAGCTCAATTCAACTTGTCAGCATGACTATTCATTGGGCGGGAGAGGCGGCGCGCTTTAATTTCTCCATCTCGTCCCTTTGAGTGACTGTGTGTGTGTGTGTGTGTGTGTGTGTGTGTGTGTGTGTGTGTGTGTGTGTGTGTGTGTGTGTGTGTGTGTGTGTGTGTGTGTGTGTGTGTGTGTGTGTGTGTGTGTGTGTGTGTGTGTGTGTATATGTGTGTGTATGTGTGCATGCCTTTGTTTGTATGTGTGAAAATGTGTCTGTGTGTGAATTCATCAACATCAATGAGAGAGAGAGAGAGAGAGAGAGAGAGAGAGAAAGACAGAAACTCACCCCCTCCACTTCCATCTCTCTATCTATCACCATCTTTCACCATCCTCTCTCCCTCCCTCTCGTTAACACAGTGGCAGAGAGGAGTGTGGGTTTAATCATGGGGAGAGGATCTTCATATTCAGAGACTCGTAAATCTTCTATAAACTGTTCACTGCCAAGTCACTCCTTTAACCACTGACCCCTCACTCACCTGGAGAGGGGTCTCCCTCCCTGCAGACAAGGGCACCATAATAGCCTTCCCCTCACCTCACTTCCTCCCTCTCTCCTCCTCTCTGGCTACCCATCACTTTCTCTCTCCAACATTTCTCCCTTTAATTCTTTCACACCTCTCCCATATCATCTCTCTCTTTTTTTTGTTTTACTTTTGACCCCTTTTTCTCCCCAATTGGTAGTTACAGTCTTGTCCCATCTCTGCAACTCCCATACGGACTCGGGGAGGCGAAGGTCGAGAGCCATGCGTCCTCTGAAACACGGCCCTGCCAAGCCGCAATGCTTCTTGACACACTGCTCGCTTAACCCGGAAGCCAGCCGCACCAATGTGTCAGAGGAAACACCATCCAACTGGTGACCGTGTCAGCGTGCATGCGCCCGGCCCGCCACAGGAGTCGCTAGAGTGCGATGGGACAAACCCACCCCTAACCCGGACGATGCTGGGCCAATTGTGTACCACCTCATGGGTCTCCCTGTAACTGCCGACTGTGACAAAGCCAGGGATCGAACCCGGATCTGTAGTGACGCCTCTAGCACTGCAATGCAGTGCCTTAGACGACTGCACCACTCGGGAGGCCCCTCTCTCCCATTCTGCCTCTCAATCAGGCTATTCCTTGTTGGGTTCTCTTATTTCCTTTTGTTCCCACATAATCCTAACTACACTGGCCATAGTGGTATATTCAGTGCAATGCATATTTGATGGTTGTTATACAGGGGCTGTTTAAACTAGGGGTCTCTAGTTAACAGTTAAGGAAACAGTTAATAATGATAAAGTCAAATAAGTGAATACTCCAGACTTATTCATACAGTAGGAGGAGAGAAAGGTTGAGAGAGGGGAGATGTTAAAACAAGTTAGAGAGAGTTGTATGAGAGCTGAGTTGTATGAGTGGCTCCTGATCGTCATTAATAGCCGAGGTGCATTATACTGTAGATTCTGGTCATAAATAGTGTTTCGGGAAGTGAGGCAGGCGCTTTAACAGCCCTCTCTGGCGACATGTCAACGTTTAACGACAGTCACAACCCTGGGTGAAAGCACTGCTCCTATCCATAATTAACACACACACACACACACACACACACACACACACACACACACACACACACACACACACACACACACACACACACACACACACACACAAAGCTTCGCTAGCACGGCCAGTGTAGCAGACACTACCCTCTAGCTACTGATCCCTCAGGGCTTGAAACGAGGGAGGGTTCCTTTCTTTCTCTCTCTCCATCACAGTTCACATCTGGATGTGTCATCCTGCCCTGTCAGCCCTCACATCAGGACAGGTGACAAAGATCAATCTATTTCTGACTCTCTCTGACTCTCTCTCTCTCTCTCTCTCTCTCTCTCTCTCTCTCTCTCTCTCTCTCTCTCTCTCTCTCTCTCTCTCTCTCTCTCTCTCTCTCTCTCTCTCTCTCTCTCTCTCTCTCTCTCTCTCTCTCTCTCTCTCTCTCTCTCTCTCTCTCTCTCTCTCTCTCTCTCTCTCTCTCTCTCTCTCTCTCTCTCTCTCTCTCTCTCTCTCTCTCTCTCTCTCTCTCTCTCTCCAATTAGCTAACGAGGCGAAGAAGCCAGACACGAGCAAAGGATTGATGGAGGGGAGCAACTTCTCCCAGCAGGCAGTGCTTACTCATGAGTTTCCATATTTTCTTTCCCTTTATCCAGGAGAGCGTTACAGAGGTGAAAGAAGAAAGAGAGAGGTGGGAACCTTGAGAGGAGAGTAAAAGTTTGATTGCGCAATAATTTCAAAAAGGATTACAAATGTCACTACACATGTTAGGAGACATCTAGTCATGTCTGCCATAACATGAGACGGACTGCCAGTTCCCCCACCAGCAGAAATGTTCAGGGTAGTAGAAGATGTCCTCACAATTGACCTTTGTTGTTTGTGTACTGTGTGTTTAGTTTCAGTGGTGATAGTGTATTTACAGTTTTTTACAATCACTTTGGCACTAATTTCAGAACCTTGTCGTAATTTTTCAAAACTCTAGACACAAAACTCAAAACAGTTATCACTTGTAACACAGGCTGTCCAATGTTCAAAAAATTGCATTGTGCATTCATATCTTTAAAGAAACCTTGCCCTTGCAGAATCATTGTTTCAAATAACTCATTTATCATGAAATACCAAAGGAACATTAATTTAGATCACCCACACACAAGATACCGATAGATTCACTGTGTAGTTGTTCGTACAATCATTAAATATTGTAGTACAGAATATGTGACACATGTTTCATTACGCTACTACACGTAAATACATCACTGTAAAAAGACGAGTAGAGAGAATACTATAGAAGCAGTGGAATCATTTATTGATGAAATACAATAAAATCACAACATAGGTTTCTTTGAATCAAAGCAAAATAATTAGCTACAAAAAACTACAAAAACTACAGTAAAACGTCAACTGCAGTGTTCCTCACCTGGCTTACTGTAAAAAGCAAAACAAAGGTTTGGTTACTGTACTTCTATATTTCCCTCAACCCTGTCTTGTGAATTTGGCCATAGGTTCTCATCCACATCACAATGGATGTTTTCATTAGCCAAACATCTTGGGAAGAATCTTCGGGCATGGTGAATCCAGGCCTGACACTGGTCTGCCGTGATGTCATTGCACGCGTCATCCATGGCCTGGAGAAGGGTGGCTTGTTCGTGAGGGCGCCTATCATATACCTTCCACCTCCATGTGGAGAAAAATTCCTCAATCGGGTTAAGAAAAGGAGAGTATGGGGGTAAGTACAGGGTGGTAAATTGTGGTTGGGCCTGAAACCACACAATGACATAGGTCATGCCATCAGCTCTACAGACCTGATTTAGCTCATCAAGGAAGGTTACATTCGAACAGCGAATGATGTGGCTGCCTGCAACTCAATATATAGAGTATATAGATGTTGTTCGACCAAACATTAGAACAGGCAAGATGAGTAATCTAAGCAACTTTGATCGCGGTATGATTGGTGATGCCACACACGGTGATTCCAGCATCTCAGAAACAGCTGCCCTCCTGGGATTTTTCCGCACTACAGTCTCTAGAGTTTACAGAGAATGGTGCGATAAACAAAACACATTCAGTGAGCGGCAGTTCTGTGTGCAAAAACACCTTGTTAATTAGAGAGGTCAGAGGAGAATGTCCAGACTCATTCAAGCTAACAGAAAGGCCACAAATGCTCAAATAACAGCTGTTTAAAACAGTGGTGTGCAGAAGGGCATCTCTTAACGTACAACACCATGAATAATTCAGGCTGTTGTGGAGGCAAAAGGAGGTTCTACTCAGTACTAGATAGGTGTACCTAATAAAGTGTACAGTAATGTTAGATTTGAAAACATGGTCTGGAAAAGTGGTACATGGGACCATAGAAACAGTGTCTAATAAAGAATGATGATGAAATATTACAGCCATAGATAATGTAGTCCAATTGGTTCGGTACATGGGACCATAGAAACAGTGTCTAATAAAGAATGATGATGAAATATTACAGCCATAGATAATGTAGTCCAATTGGTTCATGTTCTACGGTAATTGGTGTCAATGGATCTCGTTATCCTGAAACTTTCATGATCTAAAAATGGAATATTGTTTGTCAGTTTCCATAAAACTATGCATTAAGAGTAATGCAACAGTTACGAATAATTTTGAGCCGTTTGAGCCGTTGTATCAATTGATAGTTAGATCATTGTAATGGAATGAATAGACAGTCATTTCAGATGTAAATGTGTGAATTTCATTTTGAAATGGTAATACTTTGATGTTAAGTTGGGTCATTTTGAACAGGTGATTTTAGTTCAATGCACAAATGATCTTATCTTTGTATCCAAGCAATTGGAAAAAGTGTTAGAGTTTTGAAAAATTTGCATTTTGATCATTGGTTGTGAGTTTTGTGTCTCGAGTTTTGAAAAATGACATCAAGGTTTGGAAATTAGTGCCAAAGTGATTGTAAAAAACTGTAATTTGTCTTGCAACCACATGGGAAAGAAACTGACAGAATGCTCCTTTAAATCTAAGTGTAATTACCTTTACTTAGCGAGGACACTGTGTGGATGCGTTGACTGGCCCATGGTTGGTGTCGAGACCCTGACATTTACGCTGACATTTGGGAGGAATCTATAAATGTCCACCGTCAGGAAAGGTGACGTCCTATCCTGTCACTGAAGGCAGGGTCGTGAACCTTGACCCTGAGGGCATAAGTGATCTAGAACGGAAGTGTGTGCGGCAGCAATGTCGAACGATGTTTGTGTGTATTACAGTCAGGTCACCTTGGTGTTCTGGTAGAAGTGGGTCAGGATCAGAATACCTCTCTTCCCATCTGTGCCACTGGAATACCATCCAACCTCCTCAACTGCAGAGGAAACCAGGAGAGAGGAGAGGAGAGGAGAGGAGAGGAGAGGAGAAGGAGAGGAGAGGAGAAGAGAAGAGAAGAGAAGAGAAGAGAAGAGAAGAGAAGAGAAGAGAAGAGAAGAGAAGAGAAGAGAAGAGAAGAGAGGAGAGGAGAGGAGAGGAGAGGAGAGGAGAGGAGAGGAGAGGAGAGGAGAGGAGAGGAGAGGAGAGGAGAGGTGGATGGAAGATAGACGGTCAAAGGGGTAAAGGAGAGTAGGATGTTAGGAAGTCAAGATCATGGCCGGAAAGAAAAGCAGCCTTGGTCCCTGAGGAGCAGCTGCCTGTGTCTATAAGTCAGTGTGTATCTGGTGACTTTAGACCCATCAGCTGTCTGAACGTAGATATAAAAGCTGTGTGCTCTCAACTGTAATGGATTACCTGGCCAGGCTGTCTCCCAACCCGGCCCTGTTTGACTAGACCCTGTACACACACACACACACACACACACACTAACACACACACACACGAATGTGAGTAGATAGTGAGAGGCTGCCAAAAGCCTCCAGGACCTCTGGAAGGGCAGATTAATATCCACACTGACTGATGGTAAAAATGTCAAGGAACGACGTATACACACATACAAACACACACACACACTGTCTGAACCGCCAGTGGGCCAGCGGGGCCAGAGAGCAACCTTCTGCCAAGTGACACACACATGTAGCTGACCGACTGCCAACACACACACGCACACACACACTCACACACCTGCAGCCAGCACACACACAACTTTACCCCTCAACAATGCAATCGGACCCCCCCCTAAGCCAGTGCATGATGATTGCAGTCATTTTCCCCTGTCACCCCACAACTGGTCACACTATCAGTCACATTGTATGATGTGTTGGCTATGGCTGAATTCATCACGTCTGCTGATACTATTATAATCCTATACTATCATTATTTATGAAGTAACACCATTCAAACAGACATGCACATTTGCCTGTCTAACATGGTACAGTCTTTTTAAATAGGGTTGAGGAATACAACAATTTGACCAAAGGTCTGCATTGCTGCCCACTAATGGCGAAAGTGCATAAAGATGGCGGAATTCAGATATGACGTCATTGTTTTAGCACTACCCACAGAGTTCTTAAACTCTGCCTTGCGATATGGTTCAATGTGCCAATAAATCAACACAATCTACTTCAAATGGTTGGCGTCTTCAAGCTAAAAGTGGGATCATGTATATTCTGTGACAAAAAAAAATTGTAATGGAGAGCAATGTACAATACGGAGGAATTTGTGGTAAGTGCATGGGTTCCACCATCTTTATGCACCTTCAAGTACCTGCCCCGTTCAGTCCAGTGGGCTGTGAACTCCACCCCTGGTTCCACAACCCACCCCTATACCCACTTCCCCCAACCATACCACCCAATCCCTTCCCCCCTACCGGCCCATCCCCCAGCATTTCCCCTTATTTACCAGAGGAATGCGGCGGCGTGAGAGTTTAGGCCTGATGGATGGCTGTGCCAGCGGAGGGGAGATAAACAGGCAGCTGATGGATCTGCTGCCGGCCCGGTGAAGACATCACACTGCACGCTTCAGCCTGTCGCCAGAGAGCTCCGAGCCACGGGTGTCCGGAGGGCGGCCATTTTGTGTCCATGTGTGCCAGCGCTGGGTCCTAATCGCTCCCTGCATCTCTAGTTGAAAAGGCCCCAACTAATGAACCAGCTTCACAAGCCCAGAGAAGCTGATTATGATTGGAGAGGTCCTACTGAGCTGGTACTGGTCCAAGTGCCCCTCTCATACGCTCTCTCTCAACCCTCCCTTCCCGTTATATGCCCAAACAAAAATATTTTGTTTTGTAGTTGCCTGTAATTGTCAGTAGAGAGCACTGTTAGCCTGCTCTTGAGGTCTGGCTGAAGTGGATGTGTTCAAAGATCAGTGAGGAGTACTGCGAGCATTAGTACTTACATGTTGTTATAGAGTCAGAGAAAGATACAGAGGGAAAGATATATCTTAAATTCGTCTCCATAAAATGTGCGGTTGTCTTCTCTCGTCTTGGGCTTGAATTAAGCTAATTCATTTTTTAGATGAATTTCACTGCAAGTATCTTGAGCAATTCTGGTGTTTTATTTGGATCGAGTGCTGTTTTGGCAGATAAAAAATGTAACCCTAAGAATGGCAAATGAATCATTGGGTCCTCATTCAAAATAACACTTTTCCAAGTAATACATGTATTTATTATCTGCCAAAGTACTAACCGTATGGATCACTTATGAGATTGAATTCTGCTCTTACTGTATGGTCTCAGATGTAGTTAAAACGTAAAAGAGACCAGTGACTGACTTTTTACTGTCATCATACTGTGTTATTCACCATTAGATTTCCATAACAAATCCAATGTTGTAAATGGATCACTTTCACGTCATCCCTTTTATATAATCATAAAGTAAAGACCGGTCGGTCCTTAAAGGTTTATAGTTGCTAACCATCCGCTACTGCTACTCTCATAATCTGTCAAACGTCCACGCTGGATATTGACAGGGCATTACAAAGGACTGCACTATGCCTACATCCTTATCTGACAAAAACACTTCATCCCGGTTTTAAAACGTTCACTTTGAAAGAGCTAGGGATCAAATATCATGCAACATATTATCATCACATCACGTTGACCTGTCTGTGATTATCAACTACATCATGATCAGTATCACTAATTCACAAGACTCGAGACTCACACAATGCTCATCCAACCAAACCTTTTAACAGACTGGATAGCCACTGGATCCATGACTCACAGTTGTTACATCACCGTAGGCCATTTAAACACCTTCAGTGTATACAATTTCATGTTGAATGTATTGAGATATGTACTTGATATCATAACAAGTATACACTTGGAATGGCCTCAATCTGTTATCACCATTTTAAAATACTCTCTCCTCTCTCTTACTCCCCCTCTCTCTCTCTCTCTCTGTCTCTTTTTCGCCTTTCTCTTCACATCCCCCTCTCTCTCCATGTGTGAAACCTGCACCCAGTGACGGTTCGGGAACTTTCTTTACAGGAGGGCCGTGGCGCTAGGGCTAGGCGCTAGGCGCTAGTCGTGAAGAGAGTCGCCTAATTAAAAAGCACATGAATATGCATGACACACTTGTACTGCTCGCACTAATTACATATTCAGGGATGTTTGTCGGAGGCAGCGCGAGTCGAGGCGGTGGCGTGAGTGGTCCTCGCTGATGTCTAACTTAGCCCTGCGTGCTGACAGAGAGACGCGGGGAGTCAGGACATCTCAATAAAACCATAACACCACAGTAGCAGGAAGCAGGTTCTACAAGGCTACAGAGGCTGTACCTTAGGACATTCCCGGTCCACACGGTGAAACATTGACAAACTTTAAAATAGGAAAATTGTGAACTATATAGCAGCCCAGATGTATGGCTAAATGTAGCCATGCTTATGTCTGATCAAGTTATCGAAGAAAATACATAAAGTAAGAGAAAAGTGTTATAACTGCGTATACTATACTACACTTTGTAAAAGAGTATTAATTACATAGGCTATTCTACTTGATGTTACTCATCTAGTATTATCACTAATGTGTAATGTAAATTGGGACCCAACATTCGGAGAAATTCTAAGAAGAAGGAGAAAGAAAGAGAGGAAGATGGAATTAGAGGAAGATGGAGAGAGAGGGGAAGAAAGGAAGGGAAAAGGGGAGTTATATGGTGGCAAATATGATAGACTGGCTAATCACCACTTTGCCCTGCTAATGTGGAGCCCCTGTGGCAACAGAACATGTTTTATTCAGAGACTTATTACATTCCAGTCCAGACTGATATTTAGCAGCAGGGTTGGGGAGTAACTGATTACATGTAATTAGTTACATATAATCTGATTACATAAAAACTGTAACTGCAATCAGTTTCGTTACCAGCAAATATATTGTAATCAGATTACAGATATTTTTAAAAAACTAGATGATTACTTATTGGATTACTTTTAAATTCAGAAAGGATGTTTGCGAAAAAAATAACATTATGACAACTTCCACAAGTTTAAGTTTGTTCCACCTGAATGACTCCGAATACAAGTTAGAGACCACCATGATGACACACCAAATGCATTTGTTGGATCCTTTTTGTCTTCTTCTAATGCCTCTTAAGGGGAAAGTAATCCAAAAGTAATCAAATTACGTTACTGAGTTTGGGTAATCCAAAAGTTACGTTACTGATAAACATTTTGGACAGTGTAACAAGTAACTGTAATGGATTACATGTCGAAAGCATCATACCCAACCGTGCTTAGCAGTTAGCGCTACTAGAATTAGCCCACCAATAGTCAGTTAACATTGTAGCATGCTAACCGTTCTGGTCTTAATAAAACATAACGCTAAAGGAACATTTCATTTAGACCTTAGTAGGCCTACACCAGCATCAGACAGACAGATCGTTCTACTCCCTATGGCAGCACAAGCACTACAAGAGGGGAGGAGGAAAAACATAGATGGAGGAGAACGTTAACTGAATGGAGCTCAGAAGGAGCAGAGGTAAGAAGATATGACTGCAAGTAAGGTAGATTTGCGGCAACAGAGGGCTGTGTGCTAATATTTTATGGTGTGTGTGCGTGCATGTGTGTGTTTATATATGTGTGTGTGTGTGTGTGTGTGTGTGTGTGTGTGTGTGTGTGTGTGTGTGTGTGTGTGTGTGTGTGTGTGTGTGTGTGTGTGTGTGTGTGTGTGTGTGTGTGTGTGTGTGTGTGTGTGTGTTAGGCATTATGTGGGTACATGCTGGCCATATGGAAAAGACAATGAAGTAGAGTAATTAAAACAGAACAAAGAGAGAAGTGCAGCACCATAATTAGAACACTGATTAATCAGCTGATAATTTTATCTTGATTAATGTGACTGATTTTCTCTCCGTATTGACCCCAGACAGTCGGGCCTGGTCCAATTAAATTTAAATTATGCTGCAGAAATCTGTCCAGTCCCCCCTCCACACCATCTCCCCTCTATCCAACCCCCTTCCCCAAATCATGTCACATGCTGCGTTTGAATTGTTTTAGAATAAACATAATGTGGGAAGCAGTGGTTTTTGGTTTTCATTTTGTAAGACACACACAGACACTCCTGCATACACACACAAACACATACATTACGTTATATTGGAATTGAATAAGTTTTAACAACACCAAATGTTAAAATTGCCAGTGACTCTGATAGAGAGAGTATTTTTCTGGATTTAATGGAGCCTTAGCCATGTTCATAACAGCATCTATGTTTTGTGTACATGTCTTATTCTGAAAACCCGAAAGCATCTATCTGTGAAGCCGATTTGATGAATGGAAAAGTTACAATGTTGCCCGTTCTCTGCAATAGGCTAATCATCTTTCATTTTGAACAATGACATACTAGCATTGGGCTATTCTTCTCTCAACACCTCAAAATGCCATTAAAACATGTGAGTGACTTCAGCATGCCATTGTCCCCTTGGTCCGTCCCTCAAACCCTTCCCCCTCTGACACCACCTCCATCAAAGCAAGAACCAATCTCTCCGATATTACACAATGGCAGGTGCATTTATTCTGTCAATTAAAATGCGGGGAGGGAAACAGTTGGAGGGCTAAATGAGAGAGCTGCTCTCCTCCCATCCTCCCATCCCTCGCTCCTCTCCTCTTCTCTCTGTCTGTTTTTTGGCCTGGGCTCAGCTGACTGGATGAGGGCCAGGTCCTGGAGAGTGACTTTGGGCCTAGCTGCCAACGCATGGTACCCGTGCCAGCCCTTGTGCCAGTCCCCAGCAGCCCTCTCTCTCCCCCTGGCCTTGCTGCCTGGCAGGCTGGCTGCTCTGGCTACTGTGGTTGCTATGTAGTGGAGGGCACCGCTGCTGTCACACAGGGTCCCCAGCGGGAGTGACCGGGGCCAGGGTGTTAATGCCTTCAGATCTGGTTAAGAGCACAGTGACAGCTCTATTACCGATGGGGGGAAGGAGGAAGAGGAGGAGGAGAGACAAAGGGATAGAGAAGGGGGAGGAGGCTAGGGCAGTTCTAACACATATGCAGGTATGGGCTTTGTGGACACGTGTACACAAGCCTATGTGAGCACAAAAACGTATGGAAAATCTCAAAGGATTGCACATCAACAGCTCAGCAACAACAGCCAATACAAGAAGCACTGACAGTCCAACACAACTCTGCTATGAGAAGATTTGAAGACCTGAGTGAAGGAATGTGCTCGTGGAAATTCTTGAAACACAGACAATTATCCACCCCGGATGCTCTGCGAGAGTGAAAAGAGAGAGACACAGAGACAGAGGAGGAAGGAAAGGACCCTGGGATGAAGTCCAAATTCAACGCTTCCCCCCTCATTTCCTGTGACCTACATGAGGCATCTGATGGTTTCATTTTTGCCAATCACAGTCCAGTTACCGTTTACAGTCTCCAATGGGACCACAAAACTAATCGTCCATTTTAGCTGGTACATTTAATAGTTGATGTGTCAACTGTGAGACCGAAAAAATTCGCACGATGAAATGTTTGTTACGATACACGCACATGTATAGTTAACATGGATCACACAGATTATTTGATTTTTAACAAGACTCAGATAAGGCTTGACTACATTTCAGTAAGTAAACCTCAAACATATTTACTGGCTAGCAGTTCCTCAAAAGCAAGTAACGTCTGCCCAGCATCCACATACCTCTGCCCTGAATGTCTCTTGCTGTGCCAGTCTGGTTAGTCAATAAATAAATGATGAAATGTGAAATGAATAAAAACATGAATGACTGTGGCGATGACACCCAGTGACAGCGTTGAGATGGGAATTAGGTCCAAAGCAGCTCTAAAGCTGGTTATGGGCATGGGCCCCACTAACGAGCCGTGAGATTGAGTTTGACACGTCGGAGAACAGGTGCTTGTTTGTTTCATGAATAAAAGGACCCGGCAACGTACTGCCCAGTGCCAAGCCAGTGCAAAAACACAACAATGTCCCAAAAATAAAAATATGATTTAAATTGAGCTAATGAAGAAAACATGCTTTCTGGAGGTTTATCCGTCTCCCTAGCTTCGTTCTTTATGCCGTGCTAGTTTGCTGTTATCCCGTTCACAACGCTCTTCAGATATTCTAATATCCGCCGGCGCATTTTGGGCGCAGGTGTGGTGATGTGGGCAATAACAAGCTCTGAGTAATTACCACAGCTATATCCATAACAGCCCTAAACCCCCAAAGTGTGCTCTGTACCCCTTGCACCCCTCCTCCATTCCTCCATCCCAACCCTCCCCCTTCTCTATCTTCGCTAAATCACAGAACTGGGCTTCGGTCCAGGCCCGGCGCTGCCCAGTTAGAGGTAAATAAAGCCGTGGATCCTCGTGGGGACGCTCTAATGTCGGCGTTAATTGTGAGTTATGGGTAAACATGGCAGGACTGCCGAGGTCAGACCTGTCAGCAATCAGACTTTTCAGGAGGAATTTAGGAGACGCTTCCTGTTTATCCCGGAGCGGGCAGAATTAGCTCCTGGGTCTGTTGTTGTCGTTTTTGTTTTTGCACTTGTTCGCTCGTGTCAATAGCTTCCTTCCTGGCTGTCCTCCAATGGTTGCAGTTAAAACTGAATTTAACGACGCCATTCAGTTCTGTAGCTATGGGAAATACAGACATGCAGTACAATGGAATACAGCAGAGGAGGGGTATCTCAAACCCTCGCAATGTCTCTGGCTCCAGGTGGAATGATACCCATAACACCACTCGGGATGGGCTATTTATGTCTCTGAACCATTGAACACTCAGAAATCAGTGTCCATGTCTCCATTCCCCATTAATATGCCTGGAACATGCCAGGTGCCATACAAGAGACTGTATCAGATTATGTGCTGTGCCAGACTAGAATAATCTGGTTTGGATAGGAGGTCAACACACGTTGGTACTACTGTAAAGCCAGGAAGAGAGAGATGGAGAGAGAATGAAAGAGAGAAGAGTGGTGAAAAGGATAAAAATAGAAAACAGAACGTAGATGTAAAGTAGGTGGCAGAGAAAGTGAAAGAAAGAGAAGTGATAGTGAAAAGGTGAGGGTAAAAGTGAGAAAGGGAGAGTAAAGTGGCAGACACACCACAGATGTGAGAGAGAGAGAAAGAGAGAGAGAGAGAAAGAGAGAGAGCGAGAGAGAGAGAGAGAAACAGGTCTGTAGCAGGAAGCAGGGTATGAGGTAGCATTACTTTAGTTAACAGCTGTGCAAACAGCACTAATGCCAGCTTCTGCTGGGCCATGCGAGTCCATACACAGCTAATAATACCAAACCTCCCTCTGCTTCTCCCAAGGCCCCGAGTTAAACAGAGATACAGCACGCCACAAATGATGGCTTCAAATTAGTCTTGAATTAGCATAATCGGCTGATGAAGATCCGCGCACGGGGGAGAAGAGTTAGGAAAGTTACAAACACACAATAGTTGTGATGCGCATTCATAACATGTCGAGACCATCATGACTATGAGCTTATATGGCCCACCACTACTTCCCTCTCTAGGAGTTACTACCTTAAGACGTCTAGTCCAAACCACCCCTCTCCACCTGCGCCAGAGTCCTCTCCACCTGCATCTACTCCAATGACCCTGCCTCCCACGACCTCTCGACCTGCCAGCGAACATGAAAGAGATCCTCGGTCCTGTAAATACATAGAAATATGTAAACTACGCCAGTGAGTCACACGGCATAAATCATACATAATACACAAAGGACATCACAAGCAAAGCAGGAGAGAGAGCGGCTTCCCTCCTCCTTCGGGAGATAAATAATGCATTGAAAATACGGAAGAGCTTATTTATCTGTGGCTTGTGAGCTTCTTCACGGGCAAATTATTCCTCGGGATTGACTGATAGTTCAACATAAGCGACGGAAACCACCGGAGGTATAGTTCATTTTTCTCACCGTGCTTGAAGCTTAATTGCAGTACTGGCTGTAGTGTCAAAAGGATTTTGAATGGGTGTGAGTCTGATTAGATGAAACCAACTACCTCTTGGTAGATACCAGGACCCATGCAGATTTCTAGATGCTGCATGTTTGCTAGATTATCTCACTTGATTGAAGGAGAGTCATTAACAGTTTGAACCCAGACCAGCTGACTTGCCTGAATGTAACGTCACACGTCAGTCTGTAAGCAGTAAGAAAGCTCTCTGAACTGTGATCAATGGAAGACCTGTTATTAGCCAATCAAAAAAAAAATACTGGGCCTGCATTGCACAAATAGAGAATGAAGCAAATACAGAAACCGTGATAGTGACCCCATGGTCTGTATGACCACATGTGCGTGTATCTGTGTGTGTAAGCAGCATGTGTGTGTGTGTGTGGCTTTAAAGGCTTGCTGATTCCAGCAGTGATACAAGTTTGAAAACTCACCTCACAAGCAGGTGACTCATCACCGCCACCAGGCCGTGCCATGCGGAGGTGTGATCCTCACCTCAGCAAGACGAACCGTAGAGAGGTGAGAGGACAGCACGGAATTAGCTACAGCAATTAGTGCCACCGCAACACACAGGGACGCTGCTCGGTAAGGCGGAGGTGTTTTAGCCCGCAGGTTAAAACAGATACTGTGTTTAACAGGAACCGATGAAGGTCTCAGGTCTCACTGGGTTTAGTGTCAGAAGGGAGATGTCGTCAACCCGAAATGTATATTTTTAACAGCGGCAACACTTGAAAGAGATTGGTGGATTTTATTAGAGGCTCTGGTGGTGTGGAGAGTGTGTCAGTTGTAACCTGGCGGCAGGTCATGTGTGTGAGCGTGTGTGTGTGGGTGTGTGTGCGCACGCGACGCTGTGGTCACAGGTGAGTGTCATGTGTGATGATTATTATTACTGTACACCTGCTCCGCTCCTGCAATTAACTTTGGATATGCAAATGAGGCGTATTGCATCATGAAGCCCTCTCTCCTCCCCTACAGACAAAAGGATGTTCATCTGCTGGATCTAATTAAGATAATGAGAGAGGGAGGGAGGGAGGGAGCGAGGGATGAAGAGACAAGAGGAAGAAGGGGGTAGAGAGAGGAGGAGGATGACTTGGTTGAGAGGAAGAGTGTTGAAAAATTGAAATTTTGTGGTGATGAGAGATAAGATACTAAAACAACGGGGTGAAGTTGTGAGGAAATATCATTGTGTGTGTGTGTGTGCGTGTGGGTGAGTGTGTGTGTGTGTGTACGTGTATGTGTGTGTTTAATATTAGGGGAGAAGATAGCAGGTGTTCTGACAAGGACAACAGCCTTCACACAAGCATGCCAGACACACACCCCACACAGACAACACACACACACACACACACACACACACACACACACACACACACACACACACACACACAACATGTCTGCAGGGTTGGGTAGGTTACTTTCAAAATGTAATCTATTACAGTTACTAGTTACCTGTCCAATCTGTTATGCAACTTTACCCATACTCAGTAATGTAATCTGATTACTTTACCCTTAAGAGCGATTAGAAAAATACAAAAAGGTTCCATCAAATGCATTTGGTGTGTCATCATAGTGGTCTCCAACTTGTGAAAAGACTCGTTCAGGTTGAACAAACTTAAAACTTGTACTGTATTTTTTGTTCTCACAAAACATGAACTTAAAAGTAATCCTAGAAGTAATCATGTCGTTTTTCTGAAGTATCTGTAATCTGATTTCAATATTTATGCTGGTAATGTAACTAATTACAGTTACAGTTTTATTGTAAACATATTACATATCCCCAACCTACATGCCTGATAATGTCTCCCCTCCCATCCGCAGGGATAGTATCATCACCTGGTTCTATCACACACAGGGTCAGACAAATATCCCTAGAAACACAAGTCACACATATTAACATCGAATGTGACCTCACACCAGATCACAGACTCAGATATCACACTTTAACACTATTAACAAGATACAGCACCCTTAAGCAAAGGCACCAAACTGCACAATATAACTTGCTCTATTTGATTTCACCCAGTGTTCCAGTGGACATTGAATTGTGTGTCTTGTTTTTCGTGATCAAATGTTTATTGATTTGGTGAAAAAAACATAACATCTTGTGTTTTTGAGTACACATTACTATTCCTTCAAAGTTCCAGAGAGTTCTGACACACATTGTATAGTGTTTGATACTGAACTAAAGTATGAGACCGGAAGCTCTCCCTCGCCTTTTCTCTCTCTCTCTTTCTGAAATACAATACAAATCTCTCTGTCCGTCCCTCTCTCCCCTCTCTCTCTCTGTCAAATCAACTATAGTTTTTCCCAGCAAACGGCTCCTCTCTCCATTCTCCTGCCTGCTTTTAATCTCTGTATTCGGGGTGACTGATTGGGTAGGGAATGAGCAGCTTATTGGATGCAAGGGAAACAAATTGCAGTTCTAAGTGTGCTGCCATGCTACCAGACTAGAGTGGAGATGAAGCATCTCGCCAGCACTCTACCCAGCGTGGCAAAACACAAAACACAGCCTTCATTTGGACTACTGCCAGCTCAATCACTCTTACAGTATATACACTGATGAGCACGCACACACACATCGATATGAACCAATGCGGTTACACACACACACACACACACACACACACACACACACACACACACACACACACACACACACACACACACACACACACACACACACACACACACACAAACACACACACAAACACACACACACACACACACACATGAATACATAGACATACGCACACACACACACACACACACACACACACACACACACACACACACACACACACACACACACACACACACACACACACACACACACACACACACAGATAAACATGCACAGTCAAACATATACAGTGCATAGCTTTTCTTATGTCTTTTGTGAACCTACAGCAATTACCCTCAAGTTTTCTATGCAAGGCCCTTGAGTGTATCTGGTCTCTGACCTGGTAGAGACAGCACACAACAGCAGTGCTTGAAATCCGTCGCTGAAACCATTCAACAGCACTCATCTATAGCAAACGGGCTGTAAAGATACTAGCTTTCGATGAAAGACATGAACATGCGAGGACCTGCATTGTAAATATTGCAGTCAATTCCATTTAACTTAATCAATGCAGTAGTTAATGTAAAGTCAAAAGTCATCATAGGAAACAAAGGGCACTTCTCCTGTGTTGAATTTTAGTTCATTGCCATGACTGGAATTGAAGCCAACCCTGGTAAATACCAAAGTTCTTTAGCTAGGATTATACCGTATTATTTCGTACCCTGAAGTAATTAAATGATCTACATGCCACATTATTTGTCACTGAACAAACAAAACAACCCTACCTTTTTCCCCCTCCTCTCTCCCCCTCCCCCTCCTCTCTCCCCCTCCTATCTCCCCCTCCTCTCTCCTCCTCCCCCTCCTCTCTCCCCCTCCTCTCTCCCCCCTTCTCTCCCCCTCCTCCTCCTCTCTCCCCCTCCTCCTCCTCCTCTCTCCTCCTCCTCCTCCTCTCTCCCCCTCCTCTCTCCCCCTCCTCTCTCCCCCTCCTCTGCTACCCCTCCTCTCTCCTCCTCCTCCTCTCTCCCCCTCCTCTCTCCCCCTCCTCTCCTACCCCTCCTCCTCCTCTCCCCCTCCTCCTCCTCTCTCCCCCTCCTCCTCTCTCCTCCTCCTCTCTCCCCCTCCTCCTCCTCTCTCCTCCTCTCTCCTCTCCCCCTCCCCATCCTCTCCTCCTCCCCCTCCTCTCTCCCCCTCCTATCTCCTCCTCCTCTCTCCCCCTCCTCCTCCTCTCCCCCTCCTCCTCATCTCTCCCTCTCCTCCTCCTCTCTCCTCCTCCTCCTCTTTCCCCCTCCGCCTCCTCTCTCCCCCTCCTCATCCTCTCTCCCCCTCCTCTCTCCTCCTCCTATCTCCCCCTCCTCTCTCCTCCTCCCCCTCCTCTCTCCCCATCCTCTCTCCCCCCCCTCTCTCCCCCTCCTCCTCCTCTCTCCCCCTCCTCCTCCTCCTCTCTCCTCCTCCTCTCTCCCCCTCCTCTCTCCCCCTCCTCTCTCCCCCTCCTCTGCTACCCCTCCTCTGCTACCCCTCCTCTCTCCTCCTCCTCCTCCTCTCTCCCCCTCCTCTCTCCCCCTCCTCTCCTACCCCTCCTCTCCCCCTCCTCCTCCTATCTCCCCCTCCTCCTCTCTCCTCCTCCTCTCTCCCCCTCCTCCTCCTCTCTCCTCTCCCCCTCCCCATCCTCTCCTCCTCCCCCTCCTCTCTCCCCCTCCTATCTCCTCCTCCTCTCCCCCTCCTCCTCATCTCTCCCTCTCCTCCTCCTCTCTCCTCCTCCTCCTCGCTCCTCCTCCTCCTCTCTCCCCCTCCGCCTCCTCTCTCCCCCTCCTCATCCTCTCTCCCCCTCCTCCTCTTCTCCCCCTCCTCCTCCTCTCTCCCCCTCCTCCTCCTCTCTCCTCCTCCTCCTCTCTCCCCCTCCTCCTCCTCTCTCCCCCTCCTCTCTCCTCCTCCTCCTCCTCTCTCCTCCTCCTCCTCCTCTCTCCCCCTCCGCCTCCTCTCTCCCCCTCCTCCTCCTCTCTCCCCCTCTCTCTTTATTATTCCTCCCTCTTCTTTGCGGTGTGACGAACACATGTGGCAGTTTTGTGGTGTCTGTGTGAATGTGTGTGGCACGTGACTTTGTTAATGACAATCTGTCTGCGCTCTCACATTTCTCCCTTCAGCTCCACCACTTGATGAAGTGCGATGCCTTTCCTTTTGTTGCCCTTAATCGGGGCTTATCGTCTTTACTGGGAGATCAATATACTTTATGAATTATCTGGCCTCCGTCTATTTGTACAGCCTCTGCTAACTCATTAGCATGCTGCCTTTATTAGCTGGAGCCGCCGGTGTTGTTGGACCATCCTGTGTGTGCGTGTGTGTGCGTGTTTTAATGTGCTGGAGAATATGTGTGCAGGTATGTGATTGTTAGACGATAGCCAGTGTTTTAGTGTGTGCATAGTATATTTTTGTGTTTTCCTGTGTGTGTGTGTGTGTGTGTGTGTGTGTGTGTGTGTGTGTGTGTGTGTGTGTGTGTGTGTGTGTGTGTGTGTGTGTGTGTGTGTGTGTGTGTGTGTATTCCTTAGGTACAGTGACTATGACTCCCGCTATAATTAATAAGCTGCCCCTCAGCTCTGATTAAACTCAGATCTCTCCACCAGTCTTCTCCAGGCCTTCCCAGTCTAGTCATACCCACCAGGAACAACCACACAACCAGGAAAGCCAGTAGAGCTATAGGTCTAGGAAACACAAGAAAGCCAGGAAGGAGGAGAAGTAGCTATGAGATACTTTCAAGACCCACACAAACCTCTGGGAGGTGTTAACCCACTTAAACTTACAGTATTACCCCATGCACATATATAATATTGATATGAATATAGAATAGAAATATGCAGCTACATATTCATGAACAAAATAACAGTGATATTTACTGCCACTTTATTACAGTGCGTGTGATTGCCCTTTATATGACATCAAGTCAATAAGATCTATTAGAACGCTTTAATAAAGAGGTTTCTTAATGCTGAAAAGCTCCTTCTCAGTGTAATCTGTAATAATTGTAGCCGTAATAAACCTGCAAACAGAGAAAAAGGTCAGGGCTTTGGGGGAAAGATGGAGAGAGGTAAGACAGACATAGAGAGAGTGAGAGAGAGAGAAAGAGAGAGCGGTAACAAAAAGCTCATCGCACATCTCTCACTGACCACACGTCTCTGCTGTTGCATCACTTTTGTCTCCCCTTCTGTGTAGTCACTGAAAACCAACTACAGTCACTCTACCTTTGCTGTATTAGAAGGCTTTGCTCATCAATGACTAAGCGTTTCACGATGTTCTAAGGCACACCGTGTCACAAGCAGCACGGCATAGGCTATTTCTAGCCTATAGGTGTGAGACTATTACTAGGTTACTAGGTCTCATTGTCAATGAACTCAAACGTAGACATACTTGTGAAAACAATATTATACCTTTCTCTTTATTCAGAGATATGTATTAAAGTCACACTCTAGTACAAGAAACTACTCGTTCCAGGTTCTTGAAGTGAAACTTTGAAGCAAACTTTTATCGCAATGTAAAACAAAAAAATATCACGAGGCTAATATCACACAGCGCTGAATCACAATTCGACCAAACATGCCGCCAAGTTGAAACTAATGAAGTCTTTAATTTGGTTATAGATTATTAATGTCAGAGACACTCTGCGATTAATCACGTTATAACACCCCTGTGTGTGTGTGTGTGTGTGTGTGTGTGTGTGTGTGTGTGTGTGTGTGTGTGTGTGTGTGTGTGTGTGTGTGTGTGTGTGTGTGTGTGTGTGTGTGTGCGTGCGTGCGTGCGTGCGTGCGTGCGTGCGTGCGTGCGTGCGTGCGTGCGTGCGTGCGTGCGTGCGTGCGTGCGTGCGTGCGTGCGTGTGTGTGTGTGTGCATGTGTGTGTGTGTGAGTGTGATGGGTGAGCCTCTGCTGGTAGTAAGATCACATACATTTTAAAGAGCTGCCATTATCGCTGTTGGTTACCCCGTCCCCCATCAGAATCTGCACAAACCATTTTCATTCCAAACTCATTAATATACAAACTTATTTAAATGAGATTGTAATTAAGCATCTACTGAGTGGGAACCCTTTTCATGATAATTTATGATAAACTCACAGCACCTTTGATTGAGATTGATTTTTGGTGCAGGGAAACCGTCATGAATACAAAGATGCACCTGAAAGACCTGGAAGAAATAAAACATTTTTTAACATCTAACTTATTTCATGGATGATTGTGCCACAATCATCTGAGAAGAATAATACACTAATACAATACTGTAGATTGTTATAGGAAAAACGCCAAGGGGGATGACTACTTTTGCAAGGCACTGTATTCTCATCTGAAAGAGAGTGTGCTTTTCTAGCCTAAAGGCTTTTCATCTAGTATCTGTGGAAACAGGCACACATGTTAACGTGCACTATAGCATGCTTATGTACAAACAGTAAAAGGAACCTTTACTATAAGGAAGAGATCTCAAAACATAACATCACCCAACTGCTGTTAAATCACAATTTACATTTCTAAGGCAAAAGTGTGTATGTGAAAGAGTTCTCGATTACAGTGTGCAATGCATTTCAACTTGTGCATGTAAATTTGCACACTCTTTCTGCACATTTTAATGTTTGCGTGTGCTGGCCAAATAAAGCATATGGGCAGAGATAGTCCTACGTCAAGTACTGACAGTATTTATATATATTTTTTTTTAATTTTACCTGTATTTATACAGGTTTTTCTCATTGAGATAATATTTCTTTTTCAAGAGAGACCTGGTCCAATAGCAGCAGGGGGAACAACATTTCAAACAAAACAACTTACATACATTAACACAACATTAAACAGTACAACAGAAACATTGTACGTTAAAAACACGAAAGTCTTGACTAAAAACAGCTGGCCTAAAAACAATTACACTCTTCTATGATATATACATCGTTCAAGTGTTTAAACTCCACCAACGAAACTAGATCATCACATTTTAAAATGTTCAGGAGAGAATTCCAGGACCACGGTGCTAAGTAACTGAAACTATTTCTACCATGACCTGTTCTAATTTTTGGTACTGTTAGAAGCAAACGAGAATGGGACCGTAATTTATATTTATTTACCGACCAGACTAAAAAAGAACAGAGATAAAATGGCATTTTACCCAATATGGCCTTATAAATCAGTGTATACCAATGTTTAAGCCTACGCAAGGTCAATGACGACCAGCCAACAGCGCTGTAGAGATCACAATGATGTGTTAGACGTTTTGATTTGTGCATGTGTGCTCTGGTCTCTGTGCCTGTATGTCCATGTGTGTTATTATTTACAGTAGGTGAAGATGATAATACCCCCTGTAATGAACAATACCAGAGTGGGCACCTCGGGGATAAGAATATTAATCTATTGTTGTTTAGGAACAACATGAAAGGAAAAGGAAATTTTTAGCAAATGATAGGCCTGTAATTGCCATACCTGGGAGTATTGTGGAGATATTCTCTGAGCTAGTTAGAAGCCCCAGGTGAGACCAGAGAAGAGAACAGTGGGGTTGGATCCCCTACATCCCCCAGACTCCCCTCACGCCACATTAAACAAGCACAAGTACAGACAAACACACAAATAGATTGAAACTTCCAAAATCAACATCTGAATTGCTTTTGTCTTTCAAAAGTCTCCATTGTTTATCGAGGTCAGAGTGATTTGGGATGAAACGAAAAGCATCGCGCTTAGTTGTGTTTGCAGCTTGTTTCTGTTAGACGTGAAACACAACCGTTAACCTACACAGCCTTGTCAATCAACTTTAACCCAATAAACTACTACTCTTTATCATCAGCAGTAGCATCCTCCTCTCCTCCTTCTCCTCTCTCTGTTTAATCTAATGTCTCCACTCTCCCCTTATGTCCACTACCTCTCTCATTTTAACTTTAACTCTCATTCTCTGAGCACTCTTCCTCCATCGATTTCATAATTATTGACACTACCTATCGTATTTCCTGGCCCTCTCCACCCTCTCTCCTGTCCTCTCCCTTCAGGTAGTGGCCTGTTGGAACAAACAGAGCCTCATGGAGAGCAGTGAGATCCACCAGGTGTTAGGACTGTTTCATTGCTCAAATCTGACAGCCAGACCATAAATTATTCTATGCCTTTCCCTCTCTTCCTCCTCTCTCTGTCTCCATTTCTCTCCTCTCTCCCATCTCTCCTCTGCTCTAGTCTGTACATGACCTCTGCAAGGTTAGACTACAAGTTGTTCCATAGTTGTCAGAATGCCTTCAAAAAGTACATCCCCCAGCCATTGTAGCCCTTAAAGGGATACTTCAGGATTTTGACAATGAAGCCCTTTATCTACTTCCCCAAAGTCAGATGGACTCTTGGATACCATTTTTATGTCTCTGTGTACAGTTTGAAGCAAGTTGCTAACTAGCGTTAGCGCATTTGCTAAATAACATTAGCACAATGACTGAACTTCCAATCATTGCACTAACTCTAGTTAGCATATTGGTTCGCAAAAATACCTCTATCTTTCTTCATACTGGATGCAGAGACATACAAATGGTATCCATGAGTTCATCTGACTCTGTGGAAGTATATAAAGGGCTCCATTGCCAAAATCCCAAAGTATCGCTTGAACACCTTGCAGATCATAGGAAAAGCAGTCCCTCCTTCACAGTTACAGGGCAGACCACTCACTTTCCTCATGGTATGCTACAACATGTTATTGACTGTACATTTGTTTATTCCATGTGTAACTCTGTGTTGTTGTTTGTGTTGCACTGCTTTGCTTTATCTTGGCCAGGTCGCAGTTGTAAATGAGAACTTGTTCTCAACTGGCCTACCTGGTTAAATAAAAGTACTTTTTTTTTTTTTTAAAGGTCAAAGTCAGGGTCAGACCTCCAAGGTTGGCCTGGCTTGTTTGTGTGTAGTGCTCTCTGATCAGGCTGTCCAGGTGAGTCTTTATGAGAGTACTGGATGGCACTGGGAGTACTTGTCCTGGTGTATCTCATCTCCCATGCTGTGCTGGTCTCTAATTGGTTGTCCTATGGGACCAGGTAAAGTGCCACTGTGTGTGTGTCCCTGTCTGTGTTGTGTGTGTGCATGTGTGAGTGTGTGCATGTTTGTGTGTGTGGAGAGTGAACCAATCACACTGAGGCTGTGTGGCTGTGTCTGTGCTTGTCAGGATATAGAGCACATCTCCACAGACTCCTCAGTGCATGGGTCTGTTCAAGTGACCCCCCCCCCCCCCCCCCCCCCGCACTGACCCTGGAATCAACAATGTCAACATCAAGACAGACATAAACATATAAAACCACAGACATAAACATATATAATATGCAATGGTGCACAGCAAGAGGATTGAATTGAAAAAACAAAATAGAGTGGGAAAATCGATAGGAGACTGACCACTGCAAACTACCAAGGACATTTGGTCTTTTAGGACTTCATTTAAGTTCTCTTCCTCTCTTCTGTTCCTCTTGTCTTCCGTAGGGCCAGAGCCTGAATTGGCCAAGGTCTGTGTGTGTGTGTGTGTGTGTGTGTGTGTGTGTGTGTGTGTGTGTGTGTGTGTGTGTGTGTGTGTGTGTGTGTGTGTGTGTGTGTGTGTCTGTGTGTGTGTGTGTGTGTGTGTGTGTGTGTGTGTGTGTGTGTGTGTGTGTGTGTGTGTGGATGGAGAGTCAGAGATACTCAAGGAAAGAGACAAACCAACGCTAACCCATGACCTTCTCTGCATCGCCAACTAGACAGCTGATTTTCCCTTTGTCAAACTTCTCAAAGACATGAATTTCTTAGTCTCCGCGCAACTTCTCAATCACGCATTTCTTACTTGCTCGTGCCATGTTTAATTGAAACGATTTCAATGGTATTATATTGATCAGTGTTTGACAAAGGAAACTGACATTTAATGATAATTACAAAATACATGAGTACTTTATTTGATTTTATACACCACAGTCTGACAGTTAGCAGCACTCCTTTTGTCCTCTCTTTCAATCATTAACAATGTTAAGTAAAGTTGCACAATCATGCCTATCAAATGATATGGCATCACCTGAACATACTTTCCCATATAGACCTAGCTAACTAACTTCAGTCTCATTGTTCTCCTGGAGATTACATTTTTAAAACATTTTATTTCACCTTTATTTAACCAGGTAGGCCAGTTGAGAACAAGTTCTCATTTACAACTGCGACCTGGCCAAGATAAAGCAAAGCAGTGTGACAAAAACAACACAGAGCTACACATGGGATAAACAATCGCACAGTCAATAATACAATATAAAAATCTGTATACAGTGTCTGCAAATGAAGTAAGGAGGTAAGGCAATGAATCGGCCAATAGTGGCGAAGTAATTACAATTTAGCAATTTACACTGGACTGATATATGTACAGATGAGGATGTGCAGGTAGAAATACTGGTGTGCAAAAGAGCAGAAAAACAAAAACAAATATGGGATGAGGTAGGTAGTTGGTTGGATGGGCTATTTACAGATGGGCTGTGTACAGCTGCAGCGATCAGTAAGCTGATACTTAAAGTTAGTCAGGGAGATATAACTCTCCAACTTCAGTGAATTTTGCAATTCGTTCCAGTCATTGGCAGCAGAGAACTGAAAGGAAAGGCGGCCAAAGGGGGTGTTGGCTTTGGGGATGACCAGTGAAATATACCTGCTGGAGCACGTGCTATGGGTGGGTGTTGCTATGGTGACCAGTGAGTTGAGATAAAGCAGAGTTTTACATAGCAAAGACTTATAGATGACCTGGAGCCAGTGGGTTTGGCGACGAATATGTAGTGAGGACCAGCCAACGAGAGCATACAGGTCGCAGTGCTGGGTAGTATATGGGGCTTTGGTGACAAAATGGATGGCACTGTGATAGACTGCATCCAATTGGCTGAGTAGAGTGTTGGAGGCTATTTTGTAAATGACATCGCCGAAGTCAAGGATCGGTAGGATAGTCAGTTTTACGAGGGTAAGTTTGGCAGCACGAGTGAAGGAGGCTTTGTTGCAAAATAGGACGCCAATTCTAGATTGAACTTTGGATTGGAGATACTAAATGTCAGTCTGGAAGGAGAGTTTACAGTCTAGCCAGACACCTAGGTATTTATAGTTGTCCACATGTTCTTGTCCACAAGTCAGAACCGTTTAGAGTAGTGATGCTAGTCGGACGGGCGGGTGCGGGCAGCCGAAGAGAAGAGCATGCATTTAGTTTTAATAGCATTTAAGAGCAGTTGGAGGCCACGGAAGGAGTGTTGTACGGCGTTGAAGCTCGTTTGGAGGTTTGTTAACACAGTGTCCAAAGAAGGGCCAGTTGAATACAGAATGGGGTCGTCTGCGTAGAGGTGGATCAAAGAATCACCAGCTGCAAGAGCGACATCATGGATATATACAGAGAAAAGAGTCGGCCCGAGAATTGAACCCTGTGGCACCCCCTAAGAAACTGCCAGAGGTCCGGACAACAGGCCCTCCGATTTGACACACTAAACTCTATCTGAAAAGTAGTTAGTGAAGCAGGCGAGGCAGTCATTAGAGAAACCAAGTTTTTTGAGTCTGTCGATAAGAATACAGTGATTGACAGAGTCGAAAGCCTTGGCCAGGTCGATGAAGATGGCTGCACAGTACTGTCTTTTATCGATTGTGGTTATGATATCAATTAGGACCTTGATCGTGGCTGAAGTCCACCCGTGACCAGCTCGGAAACCAGATTGCATAGCGGAGAGGGAACGGTGGGATTTGAAATGGTTGGTGATCTGTTTGTTCACTTGGCTTTCGAAGACTTTAGAAAGGCAGGGCAGGATGGATATAGGTCTGTAACAGTTTGGCTCTAGAGTGTCTGCCCCTTTGAAGAGGGGGATGACCGCGGCCAATCTTTTTGAAATCTCAGACGATACGACAGAGAGGTTGAACAGACTAGTAATATGGTTTGCAACAATGGCAGTGGATATTTTTAGGAAGAGAGGGTCCAGATTGTCTAGCCCAGCTGAAGGAGAAGCGGGGGGGGGGGGGGGGCCTTGGGCCAGTTTCTGCGGGGGGTGCAGAGCTGTTGGCCGGGGTTGGGGTAGCCAGGTGGAAAGCATGACCAGGCATAGTGAAATGCTTATTGAAATTCTCAATTATTGTGGATTTATCAGTGGTGACAGTGTTTCCTAGTCACAGTGCAATGGACGGCTGGGAGGAGGTACTTTTATTCTCCATGGACTTTGCAGTGTCCCAAAACTTTTTGGAATTAGTGCTGCAGGATGCAAATTTCTGTTTGAAAAAGCTAGCCTTTGCTTTCCTAACTGACTGTGTGTATTGGTTCCTGGCTTCCCTGAAAAGTTGCATATTGCAGGGACTATTCAAAGCTAGTGCAGTATGTCACATGGTGAGATGACCAATGAGTTGAGTGGATCTTTAGAATGTATCTTTAGAAGTAAATTACAGTCCAACAACTTAACATCTCCAATATCCACATTCAGGGCCACATCAAGAGGGCAGACGTATAGGGCTAAATTATGTTTGGGTTGGGGTTTTACGTTTCAATTTGGCTCCAGGCCTAAGAGCCATTAAGGCCTAATCTGAATCCTGGTCAGTGCTTGCTCCCTGGAGCAGAAAGCAGGCTTTATTAGCATCACATCACACACATACAACCGCACGCACACAGGGCCACTCTCCATAATGGAGAAACTGCTTCTCATTACTGGCCATTAGATTTGTATTATGTTAATTTGAAATGGCACAACCCACTATCACAAATCATTTTTATGTCCACCACACAATTTTGTATACCGTGCATTTCAACCACAGATAAAGGCAGTAGGTTACTAAGACAGAAACAATATGAGGGAGATGGGTTGGTGTATAACGCAAAGTTCTAACAACCCAAACGCTGCAAGTTCGAATCACACGATGGATAACTTTACATAATTAGCAACTTTGCAACTACTTACTATTTTTTAACTACTTCGAACGTTACCTTAACCTCTACCCCTAACCTGAACCCCTAACCCTAACCTTTAACCCTAACCTTAACCCTTAGCTAATGTTAACCACCTAGCTAACCTAGCTTACTTTAGCCACAACAAATTGGAATTCTATTTCATGATAATCTGTGATAGTGTGTTGCAACCATGCATGGCAATACTGTAGTGGAAGAATAGAAAGAGTGAACGGAAGTGGGGTCAATGACACCAGGAGAGGTGTGACGACTGATGAAACTTGAATTGACAAAATTAATGTTACTGTGCGCATTCAATTGTCGTGTTTGGATTGTTTCAAGGGTTCATGAAAGCTGTGCATTTTTGTTTCATTGTACTGTAAGTGCTATGGGTTTATTGTTACAGAGAAACTGTGTTATTCTGTTCATTGGACGGCGGATAGTTCAAAGAGGAGCGACACAGGGGTGTGCTCTTATCATACAGTGTTGATGTGTGGATATAAGATTACAAAATGAAGTTTTATGCTTTTTGTTTTAATGTTTTAGGCCATGCAAATTTGTTTTAAATAGATGATAGGAGATACTGGGATCTCCTGATGTACATTAGTATGTTATAGTGGTGAGCTTTCTATGCTGTTAAGACTTAGGATATTTTGTGTTATTTTTATTGTGAAGATTTCTGGTATGCACCATTTGTGAATTGTCTTCTTATTGTGTACCTGTAATGAATCTGATTACTTTTAAATGGAAACGAACCGTAGCCCTCACATTTCTGAGTAATATTCCTTGAATTATTATTTGGTGAAATGTCTAATGGTATATGTTATTCACAATATACAGAGCATTCGGAAAGTATTCAGACCCTTTGACTTTTTCCACATTTTGTTACCTTACAGCCTGACTCTAAAATGGATAGAATATTTTTTTTCCCGTCATCAATCTACACACAATACACCATAATGACAAAGCAAAAACAGTTTTTTTGAAATTTTTGCAAATGTATTAAAAATGTAAAAAACTTTCGTAATCAGACATTTTGCTGTGAGACTCAAAATTGAGCTCAGGTGCATCCTGTTTCCATTGATCATCCTGGAGATGCTTCTACAACTTGATTGGAGTCCACCTGTGGTAAATTCAATTGATTGGACATGATCTGGAAAGGCACACACCAGTCTACATGAAGTCCCACGGTTGACAATGCATGCCAGAGCAAAAGCCAAGCCATGAGGTCAAAGGAATTGTCCATAGAGCTCCAAGACAGGATTGTGTAGAGGCACAGATCAGAGGAAGAGTACAAAAATATTTCTGCAGCATTGAAGGTCACCAAGAACAAAGTGGCTTCCATCATTCTTAAATGGAAGAAGTTTGTAACCACCAAGACTCTTCCTAGAGCTGACCAACTGGCCAAGCTGAGCAATCGGGGGAGAAGGGCCTTGGTCAGGGAGGTGACCAAGAACCTGATGGTCACTCTGACAGAGCTCCAGAGTTCCCCTGTGAAGATAGGAGAACCTTTCAGAAGGACAACCATCTCTGCAGCACTCCACCAATCAGGCCTTTACAGTATGTTAGACCGCCAGACGGAAGCCACTCCTCAGTAAAAGGCATGTCACCCCGCTTGGAGATTGCCAAAAGGCACCTAAAGGACTCAGACCATGAAAAACTAGATTCTCTGGTCTAATTAAACCGAGATTGAACACTTTGGCTTGAATGCCAAGCTTCACGCCTGGAAGAAACCTGGCACCATCCCTACGGTAAAGCATGGTGGTGGCAGCATCATGCTGTGGGGATGTTTTTCAGCGGAATGGTCTGAGAGACTAGTCAGGATTGATGGAAAGATGAACGGAGCAAAGTACAGAGAGATTCTTAATGAAAACCTGCTCCAGAGCGGTCAGGACTTCAGACTGGGGTGGAGGTTCATTTTCCAACAGGACAATGACACTAAGCACATAGCCAAGACACTGCAGGAGTGGCTTCGGGACTAGTCTCTGAATGTCCTTGAGTGGCCCAGCCATAGCCCAGACTTGAACCCGATCGAACATCTCTGGAGAGACCTGAAAATAGCTGTGCAGTGACGCTCCCCATTGAAGCTGACAAAGCTTGAGAGGATCTGCAGAAAATAATGGGAGAAACTCCCCAAATACAGGTGTGCCAAGCTTGTAGCATCATACCCAAGAAGACTCGAGGCTGTAATCACTGCCAAAGGTGATATCTAAGTTTCTTATTTTTAATACATTTGAAAAAAACTAAAAAAACTGTCATTATGGGGCAATTTGGTGTAAATTGATGAGGGAAAAAAGATTTAATAAATTTTAAAATACGCCTGTAACGTAACAAAATGTGGAAAATGTCAAGGGGTTTGAATACTTACCGAACAACTCTACATAGCATATAGAGATTGTTCGGTCTCTAACTGTGCATCTCTGAGCTAAGGTTAACTCAATAATTTAAAGCTAGGACATTGATTTCAAGACAATAGCTCTTTTTTCCATAGCCTCTCAATAATTGCATAACAGTAAACCTAGACACGTGCATAGTATTTCAAGGCTCACAACCTTGGCTATCCCCACTGGATATGATTATGGGCCTATAGCCTTCAAATAAGTTTCAAGTTTTCATGTCACATGCACAAGTATAGTGATATGCTTTTCTGGCAAACTCAAAACCCAACAATGCAATAATCAATAATAATGTATTACTAGAAAAAAACACATGAGAAATAAGAATAAGAAGTATGAAAATACACAATAAAGTAAGGAAGCAAGCATACTATTCACAGGAAATATTTAAAAAGTTTGTGCAGGGATACTGGAGTGATGGAGGTAGATATGTATAGGGGTAAGATGACTAGGCAACAGGATATAAGATAAACAGAGTAGGAGCAGCTTACATGTGAGTGGGTGTGTAGAGACAGTATCAACGTACAGGTATGTGCATATTATGTGTGAGTGAGTGAATGGGTGAGCAAATGGAGTGAGGGTTGTTTGTGTGTTGGAGTGACAGTGTATGTGAGTGTGTAGTGAGTGTGCATACTGAAATAAAAGGTCAATAAAGATACAAGGTAAACTCGATCCATGTACCTATTTTGTTAGCTATTTCTCAGTCGTATTGCTTAGGGATAGAAGCTGTTCAAGAGCCTGTTGGTGTCAGACTTGATGCACCGGTACCTCTTGCCATGTGGCAGCATAAAAAATAGTCTACGGCTTGTGTTGTTGGGGTCTTTGACGATTTTCCGGACCATCTTTTCACAACGCCTGATATAGAGGTCCTGAATGGCAGGAAGCTCGGCCCCTGTGATGTACTGGGCTGTCCGCGCAACTCTCTGTAGTGCCATGCAATCGAGGGCGGTGCTATTGCAATACCAAGCAGTGATGCAGCCAGTCAATATGCTGTCAATGGAACAGCTGCAGAACCTTTACAGGATTTCAGCGCCCATGCCAAGCTTTTTCAACCCCCTGAGAGGGTAGAGGCACTGTCGCGCCTACTTCACGACTGTGCATGTGTGTTTGGACCATTTGAAGCCTTTAGTGATTTGGACACCGAGGAACTTGAAGCTGTCTTCCTGCTCCACTGCCGCTCCGTCGATGTGGACAGAGGTGTGCACGCACCCCCTATTTCCTGTAGTCCATGATCAGCTCCTTGGTCTTGCGGATGTTGAGAGAGAGGTTGTTGCTCCGGCACCACACTGCCATCTCACTGACCTCCTCCCTGTAGGCTGAGTCATCGTCGCCGGTGTTCAGGCCTACCACCGTCATGTTGTCAGCGAACTTGATAATGGTGCTGGAGACGTGCGTGGCCACAAAGTCATGGGTGAACAGGGAGTACAGGAAAGAACTAAGCACACACCCCTGTTGGGCCCCTGTGCTAAAAGCATAGGGGAGGTGATGTTGCCTACCCTCACCTCCTGGGTTCGGCCGCCAGGAAGTCCTGTTGCAGAGGAAGTTGTTCAGAGTCCTAAGCTTGATGACAAGCTTGGAGGGGATTTACATTTACATTTAAGTCATTTAGCAGACGCTCTTATCCAGAGCGACTTACAAATTGGTGCATTCACCTTATGATATCCAGTGGAACAACCACTTTACAATAGTGCATCTAACTCTTTTAAGGGGGAGGGGGGGGTTAGAAGGATTACTTTATCCTATCCTAGGTATTCCTTAAAGAGGTGGGGTTTCAGGTGTCTCCGGAAGGTGGTGATTGACTCCGCTGACCTGGCGTCGTGAGGGAGTTTGTTCCACCATTGGGGTGCCAGAGCAGCGAACAGTTTTGACTGGGCTGAGCGGGAACTGTACTTCCTCAGAGGTAGGGAGGCGAGCAGGCCAGAGGTGGATGAACGCAGTGCCCTTGTTTGGGTGTAGGGCCTGATCAGAGCCTGAAGGTACGGAGGTGCCGTTCCCCTCACAGCTCCGTAGGCAAGCACCATGGTCTTGTAGCGGATGCGAGCTTCAACTGGAAGCCAGTGGAGAGAGCGGAGGAGCGGGGTGACGTGAGAGAACGTGGGAAGGTTGAACACCAGACGGGCTGCGGCGTTCTGGATGAGTTGTAGGGGTTTAATAGCACAGGCAGGGAGCCCAGCCAACAGCGAGTTGCAGTAATCCAGACGGGAGATGACAAGTGCCTGGATTAGGACCTGCGCCGCTTCCTGTGTGAGGCAGGGTCGTACTCTGCGAATGTTGTAGAGCATGAACCTACAGGAACGGGTCACCGCCTTGATGTGAGTTGAGATGGGATAATGGTGTTGAACGCTGAGCTGTAGTCAATGAACAGCATTCTCACATAGGTATTCCTATTATCTAGGTGGATGAGGTCAGTGTGGAGAGCAATTGAGATTGCGTCATCTCTGGATCTGTTTGGGTGGTATGCAAATTGGAGTGGGTCTAGGGTGAACCCTCACCATGGGTACAACGTCGCCGATGCATTTTCTAATGAAGCCAGTGATGGAGGTGGTAAGCTCGTCGACGTTATTGGCAGAGTCTCAAAACATATTCCACTCAGCGCTAGCAAAGCAGTTCTGAAGCATACCCTCTGATTCTGGTGACCATTTCTCAATGGAGCGAATCGCGGTTACTTCCTGTTTCAGCTTCTGCTTGTAAACAGGAAGCAAGAGTATGGAGTCATGATCTGACTTGCTGAATGGTGGATGAGGGAGGGCCTTGTATGCTTGCTTGTGGGTAGAATAGCAGTGGTCTAGGACTTTATCGCCCCTAGTGGTGTTGGAGACGTGTTGATTGATTTGGGCATCACGTGTCTTAGTGACGGCAAATTAAAATAGCCGGAAACCAGAAAGGCAGACTCTGGGTGTAGGGTTTCCTGTTTGTACATTCGCCAGTAGAATGGAGGGAAGAGCTGGCCGGTTTTCCCTTCGCCTTAATCTCACCAGGATCCCCCCTCTTTTGCCTCTGTAATGCCGGCGTTTCCTCTTGGGTAGCCCGAAGATTGGGTTGGAATTACAGAGAGAACCCAGGGAAGATGAGTCGAAGTAGAAGCCGGAATTGGGGTAAGTAACTGCCTATCTGATGTTCAAGAGTTCTTGTCGGTTGTAAGACATAATAGCAGATAAATTACGTGAAAATAGACAACAATAAACAAAAAAAATATTACAAAATAGCAAAGTTGGGTCGGAGATTGCAAAACGGCGGCCATACAGTACGGCGTCATCTTAGATCATCTAATAAGGGAGTCAGATAGTACATCATATTTTGGGTCATAGACCCTCCACTAATTCTCTGTATTCCACAGATAAAGTGAATTTTCACTATTCTACTATGCATCTCATATTTATAAAATAGAGAGAACCACAAAGCACTGAAAGCATATAAGTGAAATCTGATGCATGATGGAATTAAAAGGAAAAAAGACAAATGCACACACACACACACAGTCTCACACTCATGAATGTTGAGTAAAAATTGTGAGATGACCATAGAGTTACAGAGTTATAGCTAGATGACTAGAATGAAAACCTCCCCTGTCACATGACGGAGTTGATGCTCACTCTACAGCACAAACTCATATCACGATGGACAGAGAAAAGGAACAGAAAACTCTCTAGCCAGCCTGATGGCCGGGCGTCCATATTGAGTATTTCTTCCTGATGGACACAGCACATTAACTACCTCATTATCTCTTTCCCACCATATGGACTTGGGCTGGGGTGGGTCACCACCGCAATACCCTGGTCTGCTCTGCCTAATTATAACAACTATGCCATTTCCATCACTAGGGCCAGTTACACAAAATGGTGTCACGGCCTTCCGGAGATTGGTGTCACCATGCCCACACTATGAGAGCTGGGGAGAGGTGCCCGGTGGTACTTGGTTGGCCCCTTGGAGCTCACAGAGCAATTACCCTGGGTGAGGGGAGAGGAAACGGAGCTGATGGCAGAGGAGGGAGACAGCTAAACCAGGCTAGCCAGAGATTAGGGGATCTCTGCGTTAATGTCGGTGACTTTTAGAGATGAATCCCCTTGTCCTCCTCTAGAAAGTCAGAACTAAAGTGATGTTGCTGTGAACCGCACTGGTCTGCATGAGTAAGGCGACCTAGATAGACTAACTTCAGAGAAACAGCATCAGAGATGAGAGTGCAGATGAGTAGGCTGTAGATGTTTTCTGTAGTTTCATATGAGAGAATGTAGTAAAAACTTAACTTGCTTTGCAATAGCACAACAGAGAACCCGACAGATTATGCAACACCAAGGGCTATGTGCCAATTATATAGAACCTAATCATTAGATGGTCATTCATATACAGTAGGCCTACACTCAAGCAAATAGTCTGAATTCTAGTTGGATACAAACTCTTTTATCCATTGATCTTCCATATGCAGCAGCAAATGCATTGGCTAGAGTTCCCTTTTTCCTCTAAAGTAATATTTTTCCTCCTTTTTCCTCCCGCCCTCTCAGTGCTCAGCACTTGATGTTCTTTAGCAGAGTCCTTGAGTCTTAAATTAGGCCCTACGGGTGCCCACCGATCGATAGCCTCGCTGCAGGTGCGTGCCAATGGGAAGAAACTGCAGTTTTGCTCTGCTCTAAATAAAACAAACCTGGCTGAGAGCGGAAAGTGCTGGAGACGCCGTCGCCATCAAGTGCTCTGCACGTTAAACCACTCCTAGTACATTATGGAGGCATAATATTGACCAAGACATGTTGTAAAGCAAAATTGTGTTCAAGCTGTGCTACATCTCAGAGACCACGAGACTGCAGTCCAAAAAACAACTGCCTATTGATCTGTGTGTAAACTAAATGAAACTGGGGGGTTCTTCAATTTCTTTATAAATAGATTGAAAGCAAATATTTACTGAATAAAGCCGTACTATAATGATTATTGATTACTGGCTGTTATACAAACCATGCTGGAACAACATCAGGGTCTCTAAGATAAAGCCTGGGGCATTATGGGAGCCGACAGGTTTGGAGCAAGGTTAGAGCCTGACAAGCAAAAAGGTTGTAGCTGACAAAAACGGACTGAGCTTATTGTTCTTTCATTGGGTAATTTTGATTAGGCCAGAGACACCTGGCGGCACTACGTTTTACACATCTTTGTGCATCTATTCAGTGCCAAAAGTTTAGCTTGTATTCACAGTCTCTGTCTGTAGTCCTACAGGCTTCATCCCATGAGTCGAAAAGATCTTGGCAATAGTTTTAGTCACACTGTACTTTTAAATCTAATTCGAAAGGCCTACTTCTAAAACTTGAGATTACCGTGAGATATTGTTATATTCTTATTGCTCCTGCTCAGTCTGTGCCACCAGATGTGTCACTATGTTGTACTCACCCAAAATGCAGGAAGAGTTTGTGGTTAGGCCTACTTGATGTAGCCTCAGGGATGCAAACTGTTCAGGGTCCAAAAAGGTTACACTTTTTCTTTGCACTGAAATATGCAAAAAATGCCCTCTAGGGGGAAATGCAGGTTTTAACTAATTAAATAGCAAATAATGTGATCTACATGATCAGTCTCTGTGTGTAAAATAAAAATGTGGTTAATGTGAACCCAACTCAAAGCTAAAAAAATTTAAGAAAGCAATCCAATGTTATTTGTTGCCTAGACTTTACTGCAAATGACACTCAAGTCTTGAGAATAAACAATACACACATATTGCAGTTAGCCATAACAGCCTTTATAATAGAACGCTTGTGACCACATACATCTAAATATTGCACTTGGGAAAAATCATCTTAGAGTAGAAATAGAATGAAACAAACAGGCATTCTATTTTTGCTCTATTATAGTGGCCACTATAGTAGACATCGATCAAGTGCACAAGGCTACGATTCTGGTGTGAGTTAACTGGCACAAATGTATTACTTGGGGCTCGGGCCGATTGTGGCTACTATCTGGCAGATGATTACACAGGCTGCTTTATATAATTAACATTTCATTATTCATTTATTTTTCCAGATGTTCTCATTGTTTCTGTGATCAAAACATGTAATTAGCATTTAAATTAAATTCTTTAAGAGTCCTGTTTAAGTAATATTTTTGTATTTTGATACTTTGTGTAAGGCAATTGATAAAAACTTTGTGGATTGGTCTACCCGAGTGGCGCAGCGGTCTAAGACATTGCAGTGCAAACTGCGTTGCTACAGATGCTGGTTCGATACCTGTGCCGGCCGCGATAAGGATACCCATGAATCGTCGAACAATTGGCCCAGCGCCATCCAGGTTACGGGAGGGTGTGGCCGGCCGGTATGTCCTTGTCCCATTACGCTGTAGCCTGTGGTGGGCCAGGCGCATGCTCGCTGACATGATCACCAGGTGTACGATGTTTCATCTGACATGTTGCTGCTCTCAACCTTCACCTCTCCCGAGGCCGTACGAGAGTTACAGTGATGGGACAAGACAATTGGATATGACAAAAATAGCTAAATCATTTTATTTTATTTTATTGTGGATGGGTATAATTTGTATGTTTAAATGTATAATAGTAATATTTAAAATGACCAAATCGGGTCATTTTGTGTACATTTATTTAAAATTGCATCGGGCCGCTTTTGGGGGGATTCTGGTAAGATGCCGGCTGAATTCCGGCATACGGAAACGGCAGTCATTCATTTTGATTTCGGGCCGAGCCCGACACCCGATTCCGGGCTGATTCAATCAGTTCTGGCCCCCCGGAAGAGGGCCGCTTCTGGGCCAATTCCTCATTGCTTGGTTGGGGCTGGAGTCTTGACAATTTTACCCTCTGTAGCACCTTGCGGTCAGATGTCGAGCAGTTACCATGCAACCAGTCAGGATGCTCTCGATGGGGCAGCTATATAACTTTTTGAGGATCTGAGGACCCATGACAAATCTTTTTTCATTCTCCTGAGGGGTAAAAGATGTTGTCGTGCCCTCTTCACGACTGTCTTTGTGAGTCTGAAAATATATGCCTGTTGTAGCGCCACCGGGTGGTCAATCTGAATGTGCTTGCATATGTTGAATCTTGACAGGGTTTGGAACATGTCTACCAAGTTTGGTTACAATACAAATATCCATGTCTGATTTATATGCATTTATGTGCCAGATCAAGCCCACATTAATGTTTATTGGTCAGTTTTTGACATACTAGTCTGGGGAAAAAATGTATCCATTTGGGGCGGCAGGTAGCCTAGTGTTGGGCCAGTAACCGAAATGTTGTTGGATCAAATTCCTGCGCTGACAAGGTAAAAATCTGTCATTCTGCCCCTGAACAAGGCAGTTAACAAGGCAATGTTCCCCAGTAGGCCGTCATTGTAAATACGAATTTGTTCTTAACTGACTTGCCTGGTTAAATAAAGGTTAAATAAAAAAATAAAATACAAAAAATAGATGCCATTTCAAGTTTCATCCAGATCGGCGGAAAATCCATCATGGCAGACCTTGTGTGTCCTTGAGGCAAATTTGTTCCATGTGAGAAGAGGGGCCTATGCAAAGAATATCAGGACTCTAGGTTAGGGATGGGCAACTGGCAGCTGGCCGCCGAGGCCTCGGATCAATGTTCCTCTGAAAATATCAACTATCTTTGATCTCTCTTATCTTGTGTCCCCTGCCCAGTATTCATGGATACAGCTCTCAGATGATAAACATATGATCTGTGCTATTCAGAATCCTTCGGATGTCCCTACTCCATTGAAATTGACATTTAAAATGGTTAAGGTTAGGTAAGTGATTTGGATATGTGTAAGGTTAAGGTAAGGGTTATGGTTTAGGGTAGGAAGTACCAAGGATTCCAGATAGCACTGATCATACATATGTAGGAGCTATGGATGCAAGGACTGGCCATCCATTATATAACAATGACAGTTTTAATCATGTTTTGAGGCTATAAAATGTTTGTTTTCAATTAAACAGGCCTATGTTAGGTTCTGATGGGAAAGAACAGTTCAACTAAGCTCAACAAGCATTTATAACTTATTTTCTTCAAGAATCAATGGGTATACAGTGCCTAGTGAAAGTCTACACACATTGAACAGTTCAAATATTTGAGATTGACTCATTTACTGTCCAACCACACCATCTCTGGCTCAGGTTGCCAGCCTTCAGATTGACATTTTGAGCATTTGGCGCACGATGGTGGAATGTGGAGACAGTTTAAGGGTGGAGAGGCAGAGTCTGGTGGTAGGGAGACAAACAAGAAGACATGTATTGTAGAGCACCGCTTCAAGGGGTTCAAGTGAGGAATGGGGTCAGCTGGAAAAACTCATCATTCAACCTATACAATGTTGTTTTACTTTATACGTATAGTTATTATCAGTGGGAAGTTCAAATGTATTGTAAACCAAAATGGATGGATTGTAGTTGTTCAACAAATAATACATTATTATGAATGTTAACTGTTGTGTCACACATACGTTTCTGGCTGTGAACAGTCGAGTATAAGGCGCATAATGGTAATTATTCAATCTAGAGAATGTTGTATTACATTATACTTATAGTTTAATTAATGTTTTAATAGATTTGCTTTTCCATGAAAGAAGACAGCAGCTGATTGACCAACTGGCTGTATAGGGTCAACCATGAATAGTTTCGCAAAACTATTTATTGTTTTATGGTCGACCACTAACAGAAGCTAGATCCAAATCATTCAGGTAGCTAACGTTACACAGAAGCACCATATATAAATAAATATTATACTGAAATTCAGCTTTTAGTTTCCATTGTACACATGAAACAAAATAAACCATTATCATAATCATTATTGAAGCTTGGAGCGCTTGTGGTCAGGCGAGTCATTTCTGACTCACTGGACAAAGCTTGCTACCTAACGTTAGCTAGATAGCGTAGCTAACTGTGACTGTTAGCTAGCTAGAAATGTTAACCGTGTGCTGTCTTGCCTAGTCTTATATAGACTACCAACGTTTAACAAACAAAAACTTGCTAGCTCAATTAGCTACCTAATATCACATAGGCTAGACCCTAAACGTATTGACTTAGCTAGCTACCTAGTCTCTAACAGTTAGCTAAGATAGCTAGCTAACAGTGATGTTAGCTGATGTTAATGGAGAAACTTTAACAACAACCATGATCAGTCCAGAAATGAAGCTCGCTACAATGTCACAAACTAATTAGCGACTGCAATGAAATACAATACTACAAATAAAATTACCTATTTTGAACTTTTTGGTATCTTATGCGGCGGGGCTCGACTGTTAACCAACTGACTGACTGTCACAACGACCCGTTGCACATTCAGGCGCCGAGGCCGGCCGGCTCGAGCTGCAATGCAGACTTCTCGAGCAGTGGAGGCAACCGCTGCTGTGTTTTTGGTTCCTTTAGAGGTCATGATAGCTCTCTATTAAGGTTAACAGTACTTCAGCAAGCATTGATGTTGGCAATTGATGATACATGTATGCTGCTATATGCTATGTTGAAAATTACAAGCACAGATTTGTAAAACAGACAGGAAATAGTAGCCTATTGTTGACTTGGTGATCTGAGATCTCAAATGTTCAGCAAACATTTGGCATGCAACCTCTGTTATGACCAAGAAACACTATGACAAAGTTACACAGTTGGTGATAAAATTCATAACTTACCTGGTTTAAATAGCTGTTTTATTTTCTTCCGTCTTCTCAGAATGTGCAGGCAGCCCATAGCTACTGTCAACATTTCCATGAAGGAAAATGTTCGACGTCTCACAAATATGAGGTGTGCAAAAATATTAAATGTGACATTTAAGCACACACTTTTATCCAAAGCGACAGTATGCATGCATTCATTTTCCGTTCGTGGCCTGGGAATCAAACCCACAATCACGACGTTTCGGGTGATTTTTTTTCCATTGACTGTCATGATCGTTATTTCTTTTGGTGTTTTAAGATGCTATAGACTACATTTTTATTAGCTTAATAGGCTATTGCTATTATTCAACATACATGGTAGCCTGCATCACTTCTTCAGCCTAGGTAGCTCTGCGGTCGCCAAGCACGCTCCACTATTGATATCATTAGGCGTACATTTTTATAATAGACAATTATTCTATCTTCTAGGCTACAACAACACAGTGCAATGAGGAATTTATCATTTTTACTACACAAACATTGTCTAGGCTGTAAACTGCAGTGATGTAGGTTAATTTGACTGACCGCTCAAACGATCTTTCGGGTTTCATGCCGAAATAAAGCCCTGATTAAAAAATCATTTAGATTAGTTATGGATATATTCTCAACAGTTTACAAGCCCCAGAAAGTTACATTAGGCCACTAATATGGTGTATTTTGTCAGGACGTATAGGCATTTATAGATAGGCCTAAAAAAAAAAGAAAGGCTATAGCCTATTGGCGTTCAGTGCCGTAACAGTGGCGGTCAGTGCCGTTTCAGATGGACGATTATACATTTTTTTGTGAGCATGGGCTTATTTCTATTACAGCATATTTGATTACTGTCAGTCATATTCCATTCGCTGAGTTTTATTGATAGGTTTAGGCTACTACATGATACTCTAATTTTACATATACCCATCATGAGGTTGCTACAACCTAGCCTATGAATGAAAGTTTACAACGTAGGTGCACAGGTTTAGAGAAAATGACACATTAAATACCACCGTGCACAATCTTGCCTGCATCTAGCTGATCTAGGGTGTATTCATTAGTCCAACAGTTGCAAACTAGAGTTTCTATTGGACAAATTCAGGTACGTTTATCCCCGTTTCGTTCTGTTTGCTTCCGTTTAAGAAACTTTTTTCAACTGAATCGTCAGAATGAATACACCCCTGATTACAAGCAAACAGTTCACTTTCATAGCCACATACAAACAGCTCATTGTATTCCTTCTCGCATCTACACACTCTCCTCTCACCTTTTCCCTTCGCTTGTGAACTTCAATGAACACATCAGCTGTCTGTGACCAGGCGGAAAAAAACTTCCAAGCCAATCCTTCATATCATAACCGCTACACATACCCTACATCTTCACCATATTAGCTAAAGTAATGTCATAGTCAACATAGCTAATAGAACTAACGCGTTAGTAAAGGCACTACAGAGGGTAGTGTGTACAGCCCAGTACATCACTGGGGCCAAGCTTCCTGCCATACGGGACCTATATACCAGGCGGTCAGAGGAAGACCCCAAAAATTGTCAAATACTCCAGTCACCCAAGTCATAGACTATTCTCTCTGCTACCACACGGCAAGCGGTGCTGGAGTGCCAAGTCTAGGTCCAAAAGGCTCCTTGATAGCTTCTACCCCCAAGCCATAAGACTTTTGAACGATTAATCAAAATGGCCACCAAGACTATTTGCACTGACCACCCCCTTTATTTTTACACTGCTGCTACTCGCTGTTTATTATCTTTGCATAGTCACTTCACCCCTACCTACATGTACAAATTACCTCTACTAACGTGTACCCCTGCACATTGACTCGGTACCGGTACCTCCTGTATATAGCCTCATTATTGTTATTTTATTGTATTTTTTACCTACGTTTATTTTGTAAATATTTTCTTAACTCTATTTTCATAAATCTGCATTGTTGGTTAAGGTCTTGTAAGTAAGCATTTCATGGTAAGGTTTACACCTGTTGTATTCGGCGCATGTGACAAATAACATTTGATTTGATTTAAACCGCTATAATTGTGCAGTACAGTCAATAAGCAGTTTAGCAGTTACACAGGCGGGCCCCGGTGACAATACATTTGTATAACCAAAAGCTTATCTTGTCTTGGAAGAGTTCCAGTGTTGGATTGCCATAGCCAGCTAGCTAACATAGTTCTCTGTTTGAGCTGGGTGTTTGAGTAGGCTAAACTAGCTAGCTACATTTGCTACCTAAGTAAGTGAAAGTATATATATTTTTATATAGCTCTCTCTCTATCTCCACCCCTCTATCTCTCTCTCTCACTTGCTACCTATATTTTTGAATACATTTGTTCAATTTGTTCCAAACTGTCCAACTATTGTATTTCTTTCTCTTTGAGTCAAATACTCACCACATTTTATGCACTACAGTGCTAGCAAGCTGTAGCTTATGCTTTCATTACTAGATTAATTCTCTGATCCTTTGATTGTGTTGACAACATGTCAGTTAATGCTGTAAGAGCTCTGATAGGTTGGAGGATGTCCTCTGGAAATTGTCATAATTACTGTGCAAGTCTATGGAAGGGGGTGATAACCATGAGCCTCCTAGGTGAGCCACCTAAGTCAATGTACCCAGAGTATGACGGAAGCTAGCCCCACCTGTTTTCAGCCCCACCTGTTTAGCTAAAAAATATATATATATCAGTTTGCAAACAATGTAAAAAAGTATATATATTTGAGTTAATAAAAGTCGCATCAATGTACCCAGAGTATGACTTTGATGACAAAGTTTGATGACAACTTTTGCACACAAGAAGAATTTGCTCAACTTAATAATTTGGTCCCTTTCTCCCTCATAACTTGGTATTTGGTATTTTATTAGGATCCCCATTAGCTGTTGCAAAAGCAGCAGCTACTCTTCCTGGGGTCCACACAAAACATGAAACATAATACAGAATGACATAATACAGAACATCAATAGACAAGAACAGCTCAAGGACAGAACTACATACATTTTTTAAAGGCACACGTAGCCTACATATCAATGCATACACACAAACTATCTAGATCAAATAGGGGAGAGGCATTGGTGTGAGGTGTTGCTTAATCTGTTTTTTGAAACCAGGTTTGCTGTTTATTTGAGAAATATGAGATGGAAGGAAGTTCCATACAATAAGGGCTCTATATAATACTGTACGCTTTCTTGAATTTGTTCTGGATTTGGAGACTGTGAAAATACCCCTTGTGGAATGTCTGCTGGGATAAGTGTGTGTGTAAATTGACTATTTAAACAATTTGGGATTGTCAACACGTTAATGTTTCTTCTAAAAAGAAGAAGTGATGCAGTCTGTCTCTCCTCAACTCTTAGCCAAAGAGACTGGCATGCATAGTATTTATATCAGCCCTCTGATTACAATTATGAGCAAAACGTGCCGCTCTGTTCTGGGCCAGCTACATCTTAACTAGGTATTTCCTTGCAGCACTGGACCACACGAAAGGACAATAATCAAGATTAGATAAACATAGAGCCTGCAGAACTTGCTTTATAGAGTGTGGTGTCAAAAAAGCAGAGCATCCCTTTATTACGGCCAGACCTCTCCCCATCTTTACAACCATTGAATCTATATGTTTTGACCATGACAGTTTACAATCTAAGGTAATACCAAGTTATTTAGTCTCCTCAACTTGTTCAACAGCCACACCATTCATTACCAGATTCAGCTGAGGTCTAAAACTTAAGGAATGATTTCTACCAAATACAATGCTCTTAGTTTTAGAGATGTTCAGGACCAGTTTATTACCGGCCACCCATTCCAAAACAGACTGCAACTCTTTGTTAAGGGTTTCAGTGACTTCATTAGCTGTGGTTGCTGATGCGTATATGGATGATTCATCAGCATACATGGACACACATACTTTGTTTAATGCCAGTGGCAGGTCATTGCTAAAAATAGAAAATAGTAGAGAGCCTAAAGAGCAGCCCTGCGGTACACCACACTTAACATGTTTGACATTAGAGAAGCTTCCATTAAAGAAAACCCTCTGAGTTCTATTAGATAGATAGCTCTGAATCCTTAGCCTACTGTTCTGACTTGGTGGTGCACATGTAGCCTATAGCCTGTTTTAGAGAAATGTAATAGTCTAATATTGTAAGAGCTTTCATTGTATGCTTATATGCCCCCTTTATTAATCCTATGGTTCTGACTTGGTGTACAGGGAGAATACTGTAAGAACAACCCATGTTCTGAAATGTGTTTAAGCAAGTCAGCCATATACATTTCTTTTAAAGCAGTAAATGAGGCTGAATGAACTGTTTCGGTGCCAGACAAGGCTCAGCAGATAGCCAGGTTTAGCGGTGGTAAGGATTCACTCCATGGTGCTGAAAATAAAGCTCTGCTGTTGGGACAGCTTTACATAGGCCCTAATAGTTTGTGTGCATCGTTTGTCACCGTTAGTGCAATGAATGTATTGTTTATTGTTGTGTTGTGTAGTGGCTTTGCTGGCTTTTTTTCTGCCCACCATTTACAGTGCATTCAGAAAGTATTCAGACCCCTTGACTATTTTCCACATTTTCTTACGTTACAGCCTTATCCTAAAATGGATTAAATAAATAGTTCCCCTAAAAAGAAAAAGGTTTTTTGATTTTTTTTCAAGTTGATAAAATAACCAAAAATAGAAATACCTTATTTACATAAGTATTCACACCCTTTGCTATGAGACTCGAAATTGAGTTCAGGAGCATCATGTTTCCATTGATCATCCTTGAGATGTTTCTACAACTTGATTAGAGTCCACCTGTGGTAAATTCAATTGATTGGACATGATTTGGAAAGGCACACACCTGTCTATCTAAGGCCCCACAGTTGACAGTGCATGTCAGAGCAAAAACCAAGCCATGAGGTCAAAGGAATTGTACGTAGAGTGCCGAGACAGGGCTGTGCAGAGGCACAGATCTGGGGAAGGGTACCAAAACATTTCTGCAGCAATGCAGTTCCCGAAGAACACAGTGGCCTACATCATTCTTAACTGGAAGACGTTTGGAACCACTAAGACTCTTCCTAGAACTGGCCGCCCAGCCAAACTGAGCAATCAGGAGAGAAGGGCCTTGATCAGAGAGGTGACCAAGAACCTGGGGGTCACACCTCAGTAAAAGGCACATGACAGCCCGCTTGGAGTTTGCCAAAAGGCACATAAAGTACTCTCAGACCATGAGAAACAAGATTCTCTGGTCTGATAAAACCAAGATTGAACTCTGACCTGAATGCCAAGCGTCATGTCTGGAGGAAACCTGGCATCATCCCTACGGTGGAGTATGTTGGTGGAAGTATCATGCTGTGGGGATGTTTTTCAGCAGCAGGGACTGGGAGACTAGTCAGGATTGAGGGAAAGATGAACAGAGCAAAGTACAGAGAGATCCTTGATGAAAACCTGCTTTAGAGTGCTCAGGACCTCAGACCGGGGCAGAGATTCACCTTCTAACAAGACAACAACCCTAACCACACAGCCAAGAAAATGCAGGAGTTGCTTCGAGACAAGTCTCTGAATGTCCTTGAGTGGCCCAGCCAGAGCCCGGACTTGAACCTGATCGAACATCTCTGGAGAGACCTTAAAATAGCTGTATAGCAACACTCCCCATCCAACCTGACAGAGCTTGAGAGGATCTGAAGAGAAGAATGGGAGAAACTCCCCAAATACAGGTGTGCCAAGCTTGTAGCGTCATACCCAAGAAGACTTGAGGCTATTATCGCTGCCAAAGGTGCTTCAACAAAGTACCGAGTAAAGGGTCTTAATACTTATGTAAATGTGATTTCATTCTTTATTTTTGTGTATATATATATATATATATACACAAAAATAAAAAATAAATTCTTTGTCATTACGGGGTATTGTGGGTAGATGAGGGGGGGAAAACAATTTAATCAATTTTAGAATAAGGCTGTAAAGTAACAACATTTTGAAAAAGTCAAGGCGTCTGAATACTTCCCGATTTCACTGTGCATTCTAAAATCTCCACTGCCTACAGAGTGCTGTTGAGGCTACTGTAGACCTTCATTGCAAAACATAGTTTTTTAATAAATTATTTGAATGTATTTAGGTTAGTTTTATCTAAAAAATATAACGTATAGATGTGCCAAATTATAAATGTTTCACTATTTTGTTTTTATGAAATACAATACACATGCCGAATAAAAACCTCATATAACCCAACTTCTGAAAAAAGTTTCAGGCTAGATATGCTGAGGTGGACTTGGCCCGAGTACCATTAGCTGGAACCCAAAGTAATATGATTCTCCGGACTTGGGAAGAGCTCGGCCCTCATGAAGTCCCCCCGAGTCCAAGTCAATGCCTAGTCCCCTAAGTATCAAATGTAATAGGCCCGAACCCACCGTGTTGACTGGGAGGTCTCTTTCTTACAAATCACTCAAATTGTTACAATTCCCTGGCCTAGTCTAAATGACAGAGCGTTTCTGTTCTACACAGTTTTGCCAGAACGTTCTGTAATGTTGCACCCACTGAAAGCACCCCAGGCCAGATGTTTGAGGATGACTGAAAGTAATATAAACCTGTCATATGGAACTTGCTGTTGCAGTCATTGGTGGGTGAATATCCAGAGCCATTGCTTCCTAGATTTCACTGGTTGATTTTTGGCCTATCACACAGCGGGATGGACAAAGTTTAAGGAAATCTAACAGTTTTGACAGCAGCTGTCGAAGAACCAGATGGAGTAGATTTTTCTTTGGGGAGAGCAACCAAGCTAGCTTGCTAACTTTGGACCCAACATTTGTTTATTGATCATATCTAGTACCGGTAGCTCTAACCCTAGCTAAATATATGGTCGAGAATAAAAGCTTGCTTTCTGCCTCAACTAGTCGAGATGGTCTGTTAGCTACTAGTAGCTAGGCTAATCTGCTGGCCAATTTCCATATTTTACTGACTTCCAGTTTTGTTTCAGGTCTATGCCCTCTCTTCTCAGCTTATACTTTGCAGGCTAGTTAGGTAGCTATAGCTGCATCTGTTGACCACATGTCAATACTCTGTATCCATACTATTGCCACTATTAGTGGCCAACTAACTTGACTCTCTGTAATGTTAACTCCAAAATAGGTTGCTATTGCTAGCTATCTCCATGGACCCTCCCAGGAAGTGAGTATTACCTGCACCCCTACCAGACAGTTTTACACAGAGAAGAAGCGATGGAGACTGGGCAAAATAATTGGTCAAGGAGGCTTTGGATTGATCTACCTAGGTAGGTAACCAGACTAGTATGTCAATCCATCAAGTTATCACTGATTCTCAACCCCCCCTCCCTCCCTCCCCAACACACACACACACACACACACACACACACACACACACACACACACACACACACACACACACACACACACACACACACACACACACACACACACACACACACACACACACACACCCCTCTTTGAGTGACAAGAGTGGTGACCCCAATTTATGGAGCAAAACGCATGACCAGCAATCACAGATTTGTGTTTTGGGTGTAAACACATCACCAACAGACCACAAAAACTGGGGTACATCTGATTGCTTCGAAATTACTGTCATGTTTATCACGGTTTATTTATCTCTGTGTCCCTCTGTTTTTCTTCGTCTCTCTATCCCCTCTCTCTTTTGCTCTCCCCTTTCTCTCTTACACCCTATCTCTCTCCCTCCTTTTTTCCGTCTCTTACATTTTCTCTCTCTCCCTTCTTCCCTCTCTCCCTTCAGCTTTGCAGGAAGTGGACACACCTGTTGGGGAGGACTCTAATTTTGTGATTAAAGTGGTGAATACAGGAATGCCTGATGGTGTTGTGTGAGTCAAGGCATTAACACCTATGTGTAGGCATTGTCATATGATCAGAGATAATCGAGAGATGATGACAGTTTGACTTAACCACAATCATTTAATGTTAGGCGCTGTTGCTCTCTCACTTTGTATTTCTCTCTTGCTTGCTCTCCTCACTGGGTTTTCTTGGATATGGAAAGTGACAATGAGGAACTGCTGGCTTCAGCCTATAAGTTTAAGGGAGCACATGCAACAGCTTTCAGCATGTCTTTTATTGAAATATTGCCTGCCTAGGCTATTTCCATTTTTCCTCTTATTTGACCCTCTTATTTCATTGTGTCTGCAGGATTACCATGTGAATAGGCCTCTGTTTTCTGAGCTCAAGTTCTATCTGAGGGAAACTAAACCTGAGAACAATGAGTATCAACAACTTCAATCATTCAACATAATGATGCAGCAGACATATGGTCAAGAATTCTTATCCTTTATCCCACATAGACTACATACGGTTTGGTTATAACAAAACCTGTTTTAGGCTACCTCTTATATGAGCAGCCAGGCCCAGTGCAGCAAGAGTGTACTTGGCTGATGAAGAGGCCATAGACATGAAGACTGCTGCCTGGTGTAATTAATAAGCCAAAGCAAACATGCACCTCAGTGGCAGTTAGCCCCGTCCCTGCTTGTTTGAGTTCTAATTCATAGAGAGGGACCCAATCACACATAATGATGCCTGCTTCTCCACTGGGCCCCTGACCACCTGCCAGTCTGGTGGAGAGCCAGTCAGGCCAGCCACCACTCCAAGACAGGCTTCATGTTCACTGTGTGTGTGCCTGCCTGTCTGTCTGTTTCTCTCTGTCTGTCAGTGTGGGTTTTTCGCTATGATTAAAAGTGCATGGCTGTGTGTCTGGCTTAGACATACCTTTCCATATTTCCTTTGTCTGGTCATAGGTGTTTTGCGAACAGTTCGGACAGAGTCAACCTGAACCTCACTTCCCAATTTGTTGTATAACTTTTAAGACCAAAGGCTCAGGCCCCCTAGGATTGTATTTTGGGCACTTGGCCATATTTGCTCAGCACTAGCATCATAAAACAAAATTACAAAGGTAAATAAAACAAAAAAACAAAGGTAAATAATGAATGCAACAAGTAATGAATAAAACAATAAGGCAAAAAGCAAATATGTAGTGTTCTGTTTTTGAACTTTTTTTTGTGTCCGCTATTCCTGTAGAACAAAATAGGTGCACACTTTGCACTGGTGAAAATACATTACATATGTTGTAAATATTTTATGTATATGTAAGACCCAATACATGTTTGATTTTTGTGTCCCTCGTAATTCTGTCCTGCAGTTGTTTCAGTGCTGATGTGGAAGAGGAGCAAGAAGCTGGACTTCCTGGGGATCCCTGCAAACTGGGGATCAGGACTAGCAGAACACAACAGAACCAGGTACTACTGACCATGGTCCTGATGATGATGATGATGATGGTACTTGGTCAATAATCCCTCACACTGGGGTTGGGAAGTGTGTTCGAGATTATTTTACCCCTTCTCCTTGACCTTTGCCCTGTTCAGGTACAGGTTCATGGCGATGGACCGCCTGGGCAGTGTGTGAGAGAAATGGTGACAAGCTAAAGAAACACACAGTGCTACAGCTAGGACGTGTCCTGGTGAGACTCGTACTCTACTATCCTCTGTCACGCCCTGACCATAGTTTGCTTTGTATGTTTAGATGTTTTGTTTGGTCAGGGTGTGATCTGAGTGGGCATTCTATGTTGTATGTCTAGTTTGTCTATTTCTATGTGTTTGGCCTGATATGGTTCTCAATCATAGGCAGGTGGTTGTCGTTAACTCTGATTGGGAACCATATTTAGGTAGCCTGTTTTGTATTGTGGGTTGTGGGTGATTGTTCCTGTGTTTAGTGTTCACTATTTCGGGACTGTTGCGTCTTCGTTTATTTTGTCAGTTTATTGTTTTTGTTCTTTAGTGAAAAGTATTCTAATAAATATGAATACTCACCATGCTGCGTATTGGTCCGATATCTCCTACTCCTCCTCAGACGAGGAGGACGAAGAATGTGACATCCTCTCCATCATCCATTGCTGCATGTCACAAGGATTTCACCTACTGCTTGTCCTCCTACAGCTGGATGTCCTTGATTATATCCATGACAACGAGTATGTCCATGCAGACATAAAGAAGGCCAACCTAATGCTTGGTCACACAGACCCAGCCAAGGTTAGCACTAGCGCTGTCTAAGTACAGTAGGCATGTCTATTGAAGGCATTTCTTGTACTGTGTACAAAACATACATAGACAACTGTTTCAAGTTATTTTAATATTGAGCATTGTGTTAAGCTTCTACTTGTAAGATATCTACACATAGTCTATTTATTATCTGTTGTACATGTGTTACCTGGCTGACAACGGCCTGTCCTACAGATACAGCCCAGACGGAGTGCACTAGGAGAACAAGGAAAACCCAAAGAAGGGACACAACGGAATCGTAGAGTACACCAGCATAGATGCTCAAAATGGAGTCGGTAAAGTGTAATTTCATTGTTATGAACATTCAATGTTTCAGGTGAAAAAAAAGCTATTGTGTTTTGAAAGGTTTCTGGGTAAACATACATGGATTTGTGGACAGTAGATTTCTCTTGTATTGACTGTATGGCCAATGATCTTGCACAGATGTATCTTGCTATGTACAAACTGCATTACTGTATCTTTCAGTTGGCAGAGTACTTGTTTATCAATGCATAATGTAAAGTGAAGCCCCCTTCGTCCCTTGCTTTAAAACCTCCCTCAGTAGTTATCGGAAACACATTAGCTGGAAAATTGCATACATAGTCCTTTTTATTGGACATTGATTCTCCCTGGCCCACATTCCCCCGACACGGACTTCATTTAACAATTCCCTAATTAGCTAAAGTCATAACCTGCATTGTGTATTCATCCCCCATTAATTAAGGCTTTGATGTTTGGTTAGTGAGGGACTGGCCACTGATAACCTCTCTGCTTGCTCAGAGCAGAGGAAGGCGTTAAGGTTCGATACACTGAACGAGTGTGGCTAGACTCCCTAATCGCCGTGCCACTGTTTCTATCGATGTTGTCGATATGGACCAAAACAGACAAGATGTTCATGCAGCGATATTGATAAAGGCAAACATGTCCTTTTTAATATGCTTTAGAGAGAGAGAGAGGAGGGTGGGGGGTATGCTGAACTTGTGTTTTTCTGTTGGATGTTCTCTGAATGAAAAGGTGGATGTTGGGCCCATGTATTGTAATCATTGTTTTCCATATATACATTTAGCAGAGGTACACAGCCACAAAATAAAATAACACACAAAAATAAATAAATGTATTTCTCTTTTTTTTGGAAGAAAACATTTGGGGATGGTAAAACATTTTCAGTGTAAACTTAAATGGCTGAAACCATATACTGTATAAATTATGTAGAAAATATACTGGATAGCATAAGAACTTGCATAATTTAAGGAAATTAGCTTTTAAACTGAAAATGTTTTCTTGGCCCCATGGCAAAATGTGTAGAATTGCAGGAAATTAGTTTTAATGTGGCAACATTTTGTCTCTCTAAAACCATGGCCACCGCCACCGCTGCTGAAAAAAACACTGATTGAACTTCACAGTTCCATACAAGCCCATATGTTGCAGGCAGAACTTACTTCAACATGTTCTCAGTTGTCCGTCTATGGCTGTTCTCATTGTGTATTTGATGTAATAAGAGTTTAGATAGGAATGACGCTTAAATCACAGGACTGGTTCAAACACAGGTCTGTTCTTTTACATTGAAGTACACTCACTCACACCTAGCACAATTTGTTCTCGTGTCACATACAGGCAGTTGCATATGGTCCTCATTCCAACCCTTCGGTCTAGCCTAAACAGTAGAAGCTGTTGTACAGGTGAAATATTCCTTTGCTTCTATGGCCCAGGGGTCATGAATCTTCTACAAACCAAAGTAGGTAGAGAGTATAAGATGAAAATATGTGCTTATGCAGTGATCTTCTTCTAACCACTACTGACATTCATAAGTCCTTTTATATATCTAACGCTGTCGTTAGGTCTACAGTACACCACTATTGGAATTGGTCAATCAAGAGGCCATTTGGTAAAGTTTCCCATTTTTAAATACAGTTGATAAACAAACCATTTTTTTTATATTCCAGGCAGATAAATTGTATATGATAGCTGCTCGTACTTGACCTCTATGTTGTAAGGCAGTTTCGGAGTTTCTTTGGGTCAAATGGCAATTGAAATGCATGCAGATTTTGACGAGGAGCAAGACTACTTTTTGCTCAAGATCCTGTCCTCCCATCTCACCTCTCATCAAACTCACCGGGTAGATGTTGATAGGTTGCCATGACGAGGGCGGAGATTGAACACAGAGTGATACACCGCTGAACTCTGAGCTAATTATCACCTATTGGAGCGGGATGCTTCGGAACACAGACATTCCAACTGAGAGGGTTAAGAGTGTGACACCATGCTTTCGGAAATCTGAATAACAGTAGGAGATGACAACCCACTACATTGTCACCTAACTCCTCTATGACAAGCCTGGAGTATGTAGGGCTCTGAGGTTCACCTTCTAAACTGTGTGTGTGTGTTTGCTCGTCCGCATGCATGTGTGCATTTATTGTGTCTGTGCCAGGGTTTCCGTTATAGCAGGCTCTTGCCGGCCTTTGGCACCCAAAAAAAGTATTAAAAGCCGCTTAAATAATACTTGCCAACCAAAATGACCGGGAGAAAAAAATATCCATTGCAAGATAATGCCTTTTATTCATTGATGGAAATACCAGTTGAAGTAAATACACTGTCATGCTTATCGGTCGATAGGTTCATTTGCATAATTTAGTGGAATTAAATCGGCCTGTGTGTATTTTCATTAGTCATCATGTATCTTATTTACAACTATCACTCGCAGAGCCTTTTTTGCGGGATTTCTCCTGCAGCTTCTCAGCTGGTTGCTGCTGGAATAAAACATGCTTTTATTTTATTGCCCATTCGTTGCAAGAATTCTAAATGCCATCACACATTAACAACAGTTTTGGTGCACGATTAAAAATACCTACTATTTGTATTTCTCAACTGGTAATTGAAGCGAGGCTCCCATTCACCATCCAAGTGCAGGCAATAGGCTATCATCTCGTCACCCATCACTTTATAATCAGAGCTGGAGGCAGTATGCATTTTGAAAACATACTTAATTGTTTGAAACCTGAATGTTTTATTTCATATTAGGAGACATGTCTTACCTTGCTTCAAAGTAGCCTATTGGCAAAATCCGACCAAGGCAACGTGGAGGCAATTTTCTTATGAAGACTTCATAGGTGGCACTTGAGTTTCAAGTTTGAGGAAGTTAACAATTTATCATTTATCCTACCATTTCTACCGATCCTACCATTTCTACCGTTCACTGAACAGTTTAATTTCAATAATAACGTTTTCATTACTCAAAATCATTGTCATGTGGTTAATCATAAAAGTTTGAATTAAAATGATAACAATCTAAATGTTAAAAGTCAACTAATGCAAGATCACCAGCCTCTGCAATATGGACACATTGATACACCGTGATACATTGGCGGCTAAAGAAATTAACGCATGGAACTCATAGCCTAAAGGCCAATGCGGCAGTAGGCCTAAAACCTCCGTTGCTCTTTCACACTGAGGATTTGTGATTATTGAGGGGGAGACTGTTGGAAAGATTTTTCAAATGCTCCCTCGACATTATCAGGACAGAGAAACCAGACACATGCTCATTGCTCATGTGGAGCACTCCAAACAAAATACAATGAAAACATTGGCAAATATCGTAAATGATGGTTATGAAATTAACCAAAACGTGTTTCTCACAAGTGTAGCAGATTGTGAACTTTGCAAACAAAGTTTCCACTCCGATAATGAGAACGGTAAATGACTAATTAATACATGTTTTACATAATTCCTATAATTTGGTTACATTAATTTAACGGTATATTAACTCTGGTGAAGTATGTAATGGGGAATCATAAAAATAATAATCAAAGGGCAAACAATTCACACAATTAAATGTGGAGAGAGCTGAACCATTCTGGAGAGACTTGCCTATATCTACGCCACACTCCTCCCCTTCTTGTCTCAACATTTTACATTTTACTCAAGACACATTATCTTCACACACATTTTATATGCTTTTCACCGACAGCCGCAACTCAATAATCAACTAGGTCTATCGCCATGTGGAACCGATGTGAAATGGCTAGCTAGTTAGCGTGGTACGCGCTAATAGCGTTTCAATCGGTGACGTCACTCACTCTGAGACCTTGAAGTAGTTGTTCCCCTTGCTTTGCAAGGGCCGCGGCTTTTGTGGAGCGAGGGGTAACGATGCTTCGAGGGTGGCTGTTGTTGATGTGTGCAGAGGGTCCCTGGTTCAAGCCCAGGAAGGGGTGAGGAGAGGGACGAAAGCTATACTGTTACACATGCGCGCTGCCCAAATTAAATGCTTCCCAAATAGGTATGAGCTTGTGATTTGAAACAATCCATTCTTTTTTTAAAGAATGATTCTCGATTCCTCTGTGGCTAAGTCATGCTTTCTGGTGAAGTATTTTAAATTATCTTATTTATTTGTGTGTAGGCAGGAGTAATTATATAATTATGGCAAATATATTTTCATTTACTTCGCTATTTGACCCACTGCTATGCTATTTCTCTCCTGTTCTGTTGGTTTTAATATCAACTTTATTTTTGTTGTCCAGAAGCCAAAGGCACAATCCTAGTCATACCATTCTAGATGTTGCGTCTTTAGATTCCCACTCTTTCTAAATTTCTGACAGAGATTTTCATGTCTGTCACATAAGGAACCGCTATCAGGTGCGAAGTTTAGAATGGCGTTTTCCCATGTCTAGTGTTTAGAATGGTGTTTTCTTGCAAATTGCATTTTGACAAATGTTTGAAAATTATGTTTATTGGCTGCTTCATTACATGAGTTGCGTGTTCTGTTAAAATACATTACCATAATCGTAATGTGATTTACGTCATTCTGAGCACGGTGGGTGGACGCTTATGCACCCAATGTATATTTGTCCGGTAAATTTCTGAAATGGCCGGTAAATTAAAATCTTCCTGGCCACATTGTCCGGGCGCCATATTTTCCTAACTGAAAAACCATGGTCTGTGCATCTATTGTGTGTGTGTGTATCCTGCCCCCGCTCTCGTTAGGGAAAGATGCATAAATACACTACCAAACTTTAAAGTGAATGCCATTGTGAACAGGGACAATATGTCCAAAGAACTCACACAGGCAGGCTTAACATAGTTATAATTGTTCATCTATTATGTGGCTGTTGGAGTTGGAGCAGTTTGAGTGCTGGTGTCACTGGCTCTCAGTATCAGTGAGGCTTTATATAATTGTTTACAACAATGGCTTGATTAGATGTGGCAGCAACAAATATACTGTAATGCTGACCTATGCACTTAATTAAGTACTTAACATCTTGCACTCTTAAGATAATGTATTCAATAAATGATTTAAACAATCGGTTTAATCCCAGAAATGAAGGCAACAGAGGCAGCAGCAGTGGCAACCACCAGCAGTGGCATCTAACTACAACCAACAACACTAGCCAACTAACAAACAACACCTGCAATGTCCGTCTCAATGCTAGTAGTGCTGGCCTGCTGGGTGCTGCTGCCTGACGGACACTCTTGTAGCACTGGCTGGGATCAATGCTATCCATGGATCTGGTTCAAGATTTCTCCCTCTGATGAAGCCAGTCGATAGGTAATTTCTCCAGAGATGTGAGGCCGTTACAGTATTGAGTTGCTAAAACTCCTCGGGCTCGACCCCTCACGTGGACTCATTTCAGACATATTGATGAACTCAACCACAGTTTTTCATAAAGACACTGGCTCAGTGCAGGGTTTGTCCACTTCTTCATTCAAACTAGATGGAAGGCATCGTTTACAATGAAGTCCAGAGATTAATGCCTAGTCTAGCCATCAGTATTTAGATGACTCCCCAGTGCACAGCACCCTGTCGACTTCTGTAACATGTGGTAGTGATTTTGGCTCAGACATCTCTGTGTGTGTGTGTTTTACTGCCTGAGAGAGGGATCGAGTGTGTGAGTGTATTTTTAGGCAATGCAGCGGGCGTCTGTATCATGTCAAAGGCCACAAGGATCCAGTTTCCTGGAACGGGCCAGAACGGGAGTAAACTGACCAAAAAAGTCAGCCCTCCTCCCCTCAGAAAGCCCTGTTTGTCTGCGGAGCATGCTGTCGAAGGCTTCCGCCGAAACGTGTCCGTATGTTCTGACCTCTGCGTCTAAGAAAATACATTACAATGTAAAGAATATTCCAGTGAGTGCAGGTTTTGTCTTTCTTTAAGTATATGGCTTTTGAACCCCGCACCCAAATACTTTTTGTTGCTACAAACATTTGAGCTGAGCACACCAATTTCCCTTCCTATGTCTGCAGAGCAGGACATCGATCAAGGAAAATGTAAAGACTAACACCAGCTGCGAAAACAAAACAAGCCTCTGTCATACCCTCTCTTTTTCATATTGTCTTTTTTCCTCTGAACACATCCTGTCAATCAAAGCTGTTTTTATCCTCCTAGACCAGGTTCTGAACTTCTACTACCTCTCGCCCCTCTCTTTTTGGCTCTCTCTCTCCCCCTCTCAGTAGTTCCATCTAGACGTGGGAACCTGGAGGTGTTGGGCTTCCGTTTGCTCCACTGTCTGTGTTGGGCGCTGCCGTGGGAGGCCAAGACCAGGTACTAAGCAAACACTCTCCCCTCTCTCTGGTTCCTTGTCCTCCATCTCCCTATTAAACCATTGTTTCCCCTCTCTCCCTCTGTATTTCATGCCTGTTTTTCTCTCTCTTTCCAGACTCATGGGTAATCTACCTGGCTCGGTGCAGCAGCTATCTGTGGGTGGAGCTTCCACATGTGAGTGAGAAGGCCTACAGTGGCTTGCGAAACTATTCACCCACCTTGGCATTTTTCCTATTTTGTTGCCTTACAACCTGGAATAAAATATATATTTTTTTGTGGGTCTGTATCATTTGATTTACACAACACACTTTGAAAATGCAAAATATGTTTTATTGTGAAACAAACAAGAAATAAGACTAAAAAACAAAAAACTTGAGCGTGCATAACTATTCAACCCTCCCATGGTCAAAACTTTGTAGAGACACCTTTTCCAGCAATTACAGCTGCAAGTCTCTTGGGGTATGTCTCTATAAGCTTGGCACATCTAGCCACTGGGATTTCTGCCCATTCTTCAAGGCAAAACTGCTCCAGCTCCTTCAAGTGGTACAGCAATCTTTAAGTCATACCACATAATCTCAATTGGATTGAGGTCTGGGCCATTCCAAGACATTTAAATGTTTCTCCATAAACCACTTGAGTGTTGCTTTAGCAGTATGCTTAGGGTCATTGTCCTGCTGGAAGGTGAACCCCCGTCCCAGTGTCAAATCTCTGCAAGAATGGAACAGGTTAACTTCTTATGGCTGCAGGGGGCGTATTGAAAAACTGGAAAATATGTGCCCATTTTCAAACGGCCTCTTAATCAATTTTTGCTCTTACAATATGCATATTATTACTACTATTGGATAGAAAACAGTCTCTAGTTTCTAAAAACGTTTGAATTATTTCTCTAAGTGGAACAGAACTATTTTTACAGCCCATTTCCTATCCGGAATTGAGATTTCCAAAATCGATGTCTCTCTTCAAGACCTTGTCTATAAAAGGGCATGTCACTTGGGACCATAGAAACACGTCATACGCCTTCCCCTGGGTGTCATGCGGAAGTGAGAGCAGAAAGGACTTGAATATCTCGTTCAGGGCTTGAATACAGCCTCTTGGAGTGAGAGGACCGCCATAATTGTTTTTCTCCCAGGCGCGAAGTTGGACTTTGTATTGCCTCCTGGAAAACTGTCGTTATACGTGAATATAGTCTCCGGCTTCGATTTGACTTGATACATGTCACAATATCATCCTAAAGTATGTTTTTTCAATATAGTTTAATTATATTATTGAAATTTATTCGGGACTTTAGACGTGATGCTTTGGAAGAATTGTTTGAAGAAGGAGAGGTTAGCGCCGCACGGCCAGTGTGCTTGCTAATTCAAGAGGGAAATAGTTCGTTCTGGATCCCAAACAAAGACTGTACTGGACAATGGACCCCTTTACAACATTCTGATGGAAGATCAACAAAGATAAGGACCCAATTTGGGATGCTATTTAATATATCTGTCGAGCTGTGCTATCGCTACCGATTACTTGGAATCAATGTTGTTGTGTGTTAGCCATTGCAGTAAGCTAATATAACGATATATTGTGTTTTCGCTGTAAAACACTTAAAAAATCTGAAATATTGTCTGTATTCACAAGATCTTTGTCTTTCATTTTGCTATACACCATATATTTTTCTGAAATGTTTTATGATGAGTAATTAGGTAGTTGACGTTGGTGTCTGTATTTACTCTGGCTACTCCCGTGCGATTTCTGACTAGCTATGATGGTAGCAGTAATGTAAAACTGATTTATAGCTAAAATATGCACATTTTTTGAACAAAACATAGATTTATTGTGTAACATGTTATAGGACTGTCATCTGAGGTAGTTTTTTCTAGGTTATTTAGGTTGGTTCTAGGTTAGTTAGGTTGGCTTGTGCATGCTACTTGCATCCTACTTGTGCTGTGAAAAATGTCTGTCCTCTTTTTTATTTGGTGGTGAGCTAACATAAATATATGTGGTGTTTTCTCTGTAAAACATTTAAAAAATCGGACATGTTGGCTGGATTGACAAGATGTTTATCTTTCAAATGCTGTATTGGACTTGTTAATGTGTGAAAGTTAAATATTTAAAAAAAATAGATTTTGAATTTCGCGCCCTGCAATAGAGCTGGATGTTGTCATAAGTGTACCGACGTCGGGACAGCCCGCCTAACAGGTTAACCTCAAAAATGTCCCTGTACTTAGCGCCATCCATCATTCCTTCAATTCTGACCAGTTTCACAGTCCCTGCTGTTGAAAAACATCCCCACAGCATGATGCTGCCACCACCATGCTTCACTGTGGGGATGGTCTTCTAGGGGTGATGAGAGGTGTTGGGTTTGCGCCAGACATAGCATTATCCTTGATGGCCAAAAAGCTACATTTCAGTCTCATGTGACTAGAGTACCTTCTTCCATATGTTTGGGGAGTCTCCCACATGCCTTTTGGCGAACACCAAACGTGTTTGCTTATTTTTTTCTGGCCACTCTTCCATAAAGCCCAGCTCTGTGGAGTGTACAGCTTAACTTCTACCGACTCAGAAACCCTGATCCGGGAGCACCCCCACCTCCCCCACCAGTAAAAAAGCTGAATAGCATAGCTAGCATGGCGTCACAAGTAAATAGTAGCATCTAAATATCATTCAATCACAAGTCGAAGATACCAGATGAAAGATCCACTTCTTGTGAATCCAGCAATCATTTCTGATTTGTAAAATGTTTTACAGGGAAGACACAATATGTAAATCTATTAGCTAACCACGTTAGCAAAAGACACCATTTTTCTTTGTCCACCATTTTTTCTCTCCACCAGTAGCTATCACCAATTCGGCCAAATAAAGATATTGATAGCCACTAACCAAGAAAAAACCTCATCAGATGACAGTCTGATAACATATTTATTGTATAGGATAGGTTTTGTTAGATAAATGTGCATATTTCAGGTAGAAATCATAGTTTACAATTGCACCCACCATCACAACTCGACTAGAATAAATACAGAGAGCAACGTGTATTACCTAATTACTAATCATAAAACATTTCTTAAAAATACACAGCGTACACTAATTGAAAGACACAGATCCTGTGAATCCAGACAATATTTCAGATTTAAGTGTCTTACAGCGAAAACACAATAAATCGTTATATTAGCATACCACATGTGCAAACATTACCCCAGCATTGATTCACGGCAAAAAGAGCGATAGCATTATCACCACCAAAATGTATTAATTTTTTCACTAACCTTCTCAGAATTCTTCAGATGACACTCCTGTAACATCATATTACAACATACATATAGAGTTTGTTCGAAAATGTGCATATTTAGCCACCAAAATCGTGGTTATACAATGAGAAAAGTAGCCAAGCTGGTCAGAAAATGTCGGGCGCCATATTGGACAGTGATCTAGTCTAATGCATAAATACTCATAAACTTGACAAAAAAATACAGGGTGGACAGCGATTGAAAGACAATTTAGTTCTTAATGCAATCGCTGAATTACATTTTTTAAATTATCCTTACTGTGCAATACATGGTGCGCCAAAGCAAAGCTACCCCAAAGAAAATGGCGGTATATGCGTTTAACATTTTTCGACAGAACAACGATTTATCATCATAAATAGTTCTTACTATTAGCTGAACTGCCATCAGAATCTTGGGCAATGAATCCTTTCTCCGGTCTAATCGTCTTTTGGTCGAAAGATGTCCTCTTGTCCCGTCGAAATGGCCACTAACGTTCAGCATGTACTAGAAAAGTGCCCAGCTCTTCAAAGTGCGTCACACAGAAATGCCATAAAATCGCACTAAACGGATATAAATTGCTATAAAACGGTTTAAATTAACTACCTTATGATGTTTTTAACACCTATAACGAGTAAAAACATGACCGGAGATATATTACTGGCTAAACAACAGCTTGGAAGGAGGCCAGTCCGACATCCATCGTGCGTCAGGCGCAGAGAGGAAAAGAAATGTACTTCCGGTCTTTGGTCTTTTATACAGGCCCTGATTGCGCAATCGACTCCATTCAAATTGTCACCACTTACTGACATCTAGAGGAAGACGTAGGCAGTGTTTGTATCCCCATAGCATTCACAGGGGCATTACAACTGACCTGGGAACAGGGGCCAAGATTTCTGAAATCTCACTCCCTGTCATGAAAAGTGCTGTAGAAGGAGTTCTGTTTCACTCAGAGACATAATTCCAACGACTATAGAAACTAGAGAGTGTTTTCTATCCAATAATAATAATAATATGCATATTGTACGAGCAAGAATTGAGTACTAGGCAGTTTAATCTGGAGACCAATTTATGCTAAGTCGAAACAGCACCCCCTATATTCGCAAGAAGTTAAAGTGGTCCTGTGGAGAGATACTCCAATATCTGCTGTGGAGCATTGCAGCTCCTTCAGGGTTATCTTTCGTACTTTGTTTCCTCTCTGATTAATGCCCTCCTTGCCTGGTCTGTGAGTTTTGGTGGGCGGCCCTCTCTTTGCAGGTTTGTTGTGGTGCCATATTCTTTCAATTTTTTAATAATGGATTTAATGGTGCTCCGTGGGATGTTCAAAGTTTCGCATAATTTTTTATAACCCAACCCTGATCTGTACTTCTCCACAACTTTGTCCCTGACCTGTTTGGAGAGCTCCTTTGTCTTCATGGTGCCGCTTGCTTGGTGGTGCCCCTTGCTTAGTGGTGTTGCAGAATCTGGGGCCTTTCAGAACAGGCGTATATATACTAAGATCATGTGACAGATCATGTGACACTTAGATTGCACACAGGCAGAATGTATTTAACTAATTATGTGATTTATGAATGTAATTGGTTGCACCAGATCTTATTTAAGGGCTTCAAAGCAAAGGTGGTGAATACATATGCATGCACCACTTTTCAGTTTTTATTTTTTTGAATTTTTTCAAATAAGTTATTTTTTTCATTTCACTTCACCAATTTGGACTATTTTGTGTATGCCCATTACATGACGTCCAAATAAAAATCTATTTAAATTACAGGTTGAAATGCAACAAAATAGGAAAACCGCCAAGGGGGATGAATACTTTTGCAAGGCACTGTACGTACCAGTCAGTCAGTATGTGTCCAGAGTCAGAGTCCAGTAGTCAGACACCTCTGGGTGAGTCAGACACCAGTCACACCACAGTTTCCCAGGTGTCAGTGAAACACTTGATCAGTCTTTCAAAACCCCATCCTAGAAATCCGTTCCTACAACTCCAGGATCCATCCCAGAGAGAGTTCTTTGAGACTCGGGTGTTCTGTTGTCTGTTATCTCTGGTCCTGTAAAGAGAGGTCACGTCTCAATGAGGTGACGTCTCTGTGTGATGTGATATGGTGGTAACTGTCTGACTGAGCTGATTCTCTGCAACTCCTCCAGTGGCAGGGCCCGGCTGGCCGCCACAGATAAGGCTCAGGACATGCATCAACCCTATTATATAGTGTGATACACACTCACCACTGTGTGTGTACACTCTAGGTAGCGGGAAGGGGTGAAAGTCATCAGATTGTTTCTGTGTACTGAAACACACATCACCTGGGGTGTGTCTGTGTGTTTGGTAGTTATAGCCAGTGTTTATCAAAACTCTATGATAAGAGACACTGAGTGGGACTGTGAAGCATATTGTTAATTTTTCTCTTTCTCTCTCCTCTTCCCCACTCCCTCAGATGAGTTGACCAGGTTCTTGCTCCATGTCAAAGTTATGGGGTGTAAGCAACGTCCGGATTACCAGAAGCTGAGAAAGCTGCTGTCCGAGGGGGGACAGAGAGCTAGCAGAGGCCAGAGAAGGCTGGACCGGTCTGGGCCATGAGGATAGGTGTCACGGCGTTTCTCCAACAGAGGGTCTGATGGCCCGGGTAAGGTGAGAGACCTGAGAGATTACCTAAACACTTGCATTGAAGTTGTTTATGTAGACCTAATCTATCAATCATTCACATGCATATCCAGATCTACGCCCAAATGTAAGTGGTCTATGGCTTACTAAAAGTTTGAAAATCAGGTAGCAAACATACTCGTATGAAGTAAAGTATCAGGACCTAACATACAGTGGGGCAAAAAAGTATTTAGTCAGCCACCAATTGTGCAAGTTCTCCCACTTAAAAAGATGAGAGAGGCCTGTAATTTTCATCATAGGTACACTTCAACTATGACAGACAAAATGAGAAAAAGAAATCCAAAAAATCACATTGTAGGAATTTTAATGAATTTATTTGCAAATTATGTTGGAAAATAAGTATTTGGGCAATAACAAAAGTTTATCTCAATACTTTGTTATATACCCTTTGTTGGCAATGACAGAGGTCAAACGTTTTCTGTAAGTCTTCACAAGGTTTTCACACACTGTTGCTGGTATTTTGGCCCATTCCTCCATGCAGATCTCCTCTAGAGCAGTGATGTTTTGGGGCTGTTGCTGGGCAACACGGGCTTTTCTATGGGGTTGAGATCTGGAGACTGGCTAGGCCACTCCAGGACCTTGAACTGCTTCTTACGAAGCCACTCCTTCGTTGCCCGGGCAGTGTGTTTGGGATCATTGTCATGCTGAAAGACCCAGCCACGTTTCATCTTCAATGCCCTTGCTGATGGAAGGAGGTTTTCGCTCAAAATCTCACGATACATGGCCCCATTCATTCTTTCCTTTACACGGATCAGTCGTCCTGGTCCCTTTGCAGAAAAACAGCCCCAAAGCATGATGTTTCCACCCCCATGCTTCACAGTAGGTATGGTGTTCTTTGGATGCAACTCAGCATTCTTTGTCCTCCAAACACGACGAGTTGAGTTTTTACCAAAAAGTTATATTTTGGTTTCATCTGACCATATGACATTCTCCCAATCTTCTTCTGGATCATCCAAATGCTCTCTAGCAAACTTCAGACGGGCCTGGACATGTACTGGCTTAAGCAGTGGGACACGTCTGGCACTGCAGGATTTGAGTCCCTGGCGGCGTAGTGTGTTACTGATGGTAGGCTTTGTTACTTTGGTCCCAGCTCTCTGCTGGTCATTCACTAGGTCCCCCCGTGTGGTTCTGGGATTTTTGCTCACCGTTCTTGTGATCATTTTGACCCCACGGGGTGAGATCTTGCGTGGAGCCCCAGATCGAGGGAGATTATCAGTGGTCTTGTATGTCTTCCATTTCCTAATAATTGCTCCCACAGTTGATTTCTTCAAACCAAGCTGCTTACCTATTGCAGATTCAGTCTTCCCAGCCTGGTGCAGGTCTACAATTTTGTTTCTGGTGTCCTTTGACAGCTCTTTGGTCTTGGCCATAGTGGAGTTTTCTGGATTTCTTTTCTCATTCTGTCTGTCATAGTTGAAGTGTACCTATGATGAAAATTACAGGCCTCTCTCATCTTTTTAAGTGGGAGAACTTGCACAATTGGTGGGTGACTAAATACTTTTTTTTAAGTACGGTACGTACGTACATGCATACATATATATATATATATATATATATATATATATATATATATATATATATATATATATATATATATATATATATATATATATATATATATACATGTATGTATGTACGTATGTACCCGTCAGTCAGTATGTGTCCAGAGTCAGAGTCCAGTAGTCAGACTTGACTATATATATATATATATATATATATATATATATATATATATATATATATATATATATATATATATATATATATATATATATATACACACAGGTGAAGTCGGAAGTTTACATACACTTAGGTTGGAGTCATTAAAACTTGTTTTTCAACCACTCCACAAATTTCTTGTTAACAAACTATAGTTTTGGCAAGTCGGTTAGGACATCTAATTTGTGCATGACACAAGTAATTTTCCCAACAATTGTTTACAGACAGATTATTTCACTTATAATTCAATGTATTACAATTCCAGTGGGTCAGAAGTTTACATACACTAAGATGACTGTGCCTTTAAACAGCTTGGAAAATTCCAGAAAATTATGTCATGGCTTTAGAAGATTCTGATAGGCTAATTGATATAATTTGAGTCAATTGGAGGTGTACCTGTGGATGTATTTCAAGGCCTACCTTCAAACTCAGTGCCTCTTTGCTTGACATCATGGGGAAATCAAAAGAAATCAGCTAAGATCTCAGAAAAAAAATTGGGCCTAAGTCTGGTTCATCCTTGGAAGCAATTTCCAAATGTCTGAAGGTACCACGTCCATCTGTACAAACAACAGTACACAAGTATAAACACCATGGGACCATGGTGTTTAAAGGCACAGTCATCTTAGTGTATGTAAACTTCTGACCCACTGGAATTGTAATACATTGAATTATAAGTGAAATAATCTGTCTGTAAGAAAATGTCATACGGCTCAGGAAGGAGACGCATTCTGTCTCATAGAGATGAACGTACTTTGGTGCGAAAAGTGCAAATCAATCCCAGAACAACAGCTAAGGACCTTGTGAAGATGCTGTAGGAAACAGGTACAAAAGTATCTATATCCACAGTAAAACGAGTCCTATATCGACATAACCTGAAAGGCCGCTCAGCAAGGAAGAAGCCACTGCTCCAAAACCACCATAAAAAAAGCCAGATTACGGTTTGCAACTGCACATGGGGACAAAGATCGTACTTTTGGGAGAAATATCTGATGAAACAAAAATAGAACTGTTTGGCCATAATGACCATCGTTATGTTTGGAGGAAAAAGGGGAACGCTTGCAAGCCGAAGAACACCATCCCAACCGTGAAGCACAGGGGTGGCAGCATCATGGTCTGGGTGTGCTTTGCTGCAGGAGGGACTGGTGCACTTCACAAAATAGATGGCATCATGAGGCAGGAAAATTATGTGGATATATTGAAGCAACATCTCAAGACATCAGTCAGGAAGTTAAAGCTTGGTCGCAAATGGGTCTTCCAAATGGTCTTCCAAATGGACAATGACCCAGGAATTCTTCCAAAGTTGTGGAAAAACGGCTTAACTTCTTTGGGCTGCAAGCCCGAAGCCGGGCACAATATGACAACAGCCACTTCAAGTGCAGGGCGCGAAATTCAAAATATATATTTTTGAAATATTTAACTTTCACACATTAACAAGTCCAATACAGCATATGAAAGATAAACATCTTGTGAATCCAGCCAACATGTCCGATTTTTAAAATGTTTTACAGCGAAAACGCCACGTATATTTATGTTAGCTCACCACCAAATACAAAAAAGGACAGACATTTTTCACAGCACAGGTAGCATGCACAAAGCCAACCTTACTAACCAAGAACAAACCAAACTAACCAAGAAACAACTTCATCAGATGACAGTCTTATAACATGTTATTCAATAAATCTATGTTTTGTTCGAAAAATGTGCATATTGGAGCTATAAATCAGTTTTACATTGCAGCTACCATCACAGCTACCGTCAGAATTACACCGAAGCAGCCAGAGTAATTACAGACACCAACGTCAAATACCTAAATACTCATCATAAAACATTTCTGAAAAATACATGGTGTACATCAAATGAAAGACAGGCATCTTGTGATTCCAGCCAATGTTTCCGATTTCTTAAGTGTTTTACAGCGAAAACACAATATAGCATTATATTAGCTTACCACAATAGCCAGAAACACAAGCCATTTACCAGCAGCAAAAGTTAGCGATCGTAACAAACCAGCAAAAGATATATAATTTTTGACTAACCTTGATAAGCTTCATCAGATGACAGTCCTATAACATCAGGTTATACATACACTTATGTTTTGTTCGAAAATGTGCATATTTAGAGCTGAAATCAGTGGTTATACATTGTGCTAACATAGCAACTTTTTCCCACAACGTCCGGATATTTTTCTGACACTCACATATTCTGACCAAATAACTATTCATAAACATTACTAAAAAATACATGTTGTATAGGAAATGATAGATACACTAGTTCTTAATGCAATCGCCGTGTTAGAATTCTAAAAATAACTTCATTACGACATGCAGTTTACGTTATGGCGAGAGCGTGCCCAAAATCTGGGCGCAAACTACTAGTTCACATGTTCGACAGATATATGAAATAGCATCATAAAATGGGTCCTACTTTTGATGATCTTCCATCAGAATGTTGTACAAGGGGTCCTTTGTCCAGAACAATCGTTGTTTGGATTTAGAATGTCCTCTTCTCCAGTCAATTAGCACGGAAAGCTAGCAAAGTGGCGCGAAGCTCTCCTTCCTGAACATACGCAGACAAAGCAACACGCCTAACGTCCCGAAAAAATTTCAATAATCTAATAAAACTATATTGAAAAAACATACTTTACGATGATATTGTCACATGTATCAAATAAAATCAAAGCCGGAGATATTAGTCGTCTATAACGACAGCTTTACAGAAGGCAATAAAAGGTCAATTCTCGCGCGTTCCAGAAAACAGGAAATTGGGGTCACGTCATGCCAAGAGCTTTTATTCGACCTCAGATGATGTTATACACTCCATTTCTTCTCTCACTGCCTGTTGACATCTAGTGGAAGGCGTATGAAGTGCATGTATACTAATAAATATGAAGCACATTTATAGGCAGGCCCTAGAACAGAGCATCGATTTCAGATTTTCCACTTCCTGTCAGGAAGTTTGCAAAATGAGTTCTGTTTTACTCACAGATATAATTCAAACGGTTTTAGAAACTAGAGAGTGTTTTCTATCCAATAGTAATAATAATATGCATATTGTACGAGCAAGAATTGAGTACGAGGCCGTTTGAAATGGGCACTTTTTATCCAGGCTACTCAATACTGCCCCTGCAGCCCAAAGAGGTTAAGGACAACAACGTACAGGTATTGGAGTGGCCATCACAAAGCCTTGACCTCAATCCCATAGAAAATTTGTGTGCAGAACTGAAAAAGCGTGTGCATGCAAGGCCTACAAACCTGACACAGTTACACCAGCTCTGCCAGGAGGAAAGGACCAAAATGCACCCAACTTATTGTGGGAAGCTTGTGGAAGGCTCCCTGAAACATTTGACCCAAGTTAAACAATTTAAAGGCGATGCTACCAAATACTAATTGAGTGTATGTAAACTTCTGACCCCCTGGGAATGTGATGAAAGAAATAAAAGCTGAAATAAATCATTATCTCTACTATTATTCTGACATGACACATTAAAAGAAAGCGGTGAGCCTAACTGACCTAAAACAGGAACTTTTTACTTGGATTAAATGTCAGGAATTGTGAAAACTGAGTTTAAATGTATTTGGCTAAGGTGTATGTAAACTTCCGACTTCAACTGTGTGTGTATATATATATATATATATATATATATTACACTGTATATTGTATATCTGATTACGTGTATCTAATATATCTGGAGAGGGTAGGTCAGGGTAGTGTAATGGAGACCAGATGGCCTGACTAACTTCATGGGATGTGTTCATTGTGTATACAGTGATTTATATCTGTCTGGGAGAGGAGTGAGCTGTCTGTGTGTGAGTCTGTCATGAGCCCCAGTGCAGTGTGGGAGATTTACACACTGATGACAGCCTCAGCCTCAGACCCCATCCAATTACAGGTCTATATTTACAACATGTACGCATACACACGTACACACTGCAGAACGTATTTCAAATGAAATAGGTGCATTTTAATCGGACATCTAACTATACCAAATCTGTCATCTCTCTTGCTCTAGCTCTTTGCATAGCGGTGTAGAGAGGAAAATGACATTTTATTCTCCAAATACCTGGTGGGGAATCTTGATCGCAGTAAAGGAGGTCAACTTGCCTCTGACCCCAAAGGCGGGACACCTTGTCGCCCTCAAGAGGGACTGGATTGGAGAGGGTTGTGATTATCTGGAATTTACCGGAATCACAATGGCGGCTAACTTGACCCACAGACGCCCAATTTGAGGCGATTGATGACACACACTTCACAGGGGCAGAGGATCAGCAGCCACAATTATACTCCTTTTCCCCCTCCCTCTTTCCCTCTCCTCTCCATGCTGAACTGCTGGGCAGTTTGATCCGTAGTCAAACAGAAGGGTACATTTCTGGAGGCTTGGAAAAAGAGAGCGTAAATGTCAGTCGAAGTAATAGTGTTCATGGAAAGGCTGCCTTCAGTGTATCCTACTCCTCGGTATCATCATTTCTCTTCATCATTCAAAGACTGAAATGATTAATTCAGTGAACATTTCTAGTCTTCAACACAGTAGGTGGCTTTCTCCAATCCAGATTCAGCCTACTCCTGGTCTAAAAGCATGTTTAAGAGCAAGTTTCAATGTAGCAAGTATACACAGAAATAGAAATAGTAGCATGCTAGCCTCTTACTAAGTCCCTCACTCTCTCTTACTTTGTCCTACAGAAAGCGGGCCAAGCTAGAGGCTTGTCCAAACCAAAGCCTGTATATGTGGAGGATGAGACCCAGACCTGTGCCGTCTCAATACATCAGAGGTCTACCCATATCCAAGCCCAGCCAGGACAGGTGATGAGGCCAAGGCTGCTTGTATTGTAATATTGACAGGATTCACTACATTTGACTATAATGCTGTTACAAACTGGTTTTACAAGAATGGACAAAATGACCAGAAAATCTACTGTGACTCCCAAGTGGTAATGCATATTGGAGTTGTATCAAAGAAAGGTTAACTCCAAAGAAAAATCACAAGAATATATTTTTATTGCCATATAAAAGAAATGGACAATAATCACAACATTCAATCGCTGCGACAAGAGTTCAGGTCAATGGCAGAAACTGGAGCAAATGTTTGAATGATCCTCACAGAAAACATCAACACAAACCAAACGGCGCGTGAGGAAAATAGTTGTTGACAATGGCGTAGCTGTGACCACAAATCAACCATAGACCGTCCTACCCGAGAAAAAGTAGAACCCCTACAAAAAGCAAACTGGGTCAAACACATAATGACCATTGGGAAGACCACGGCAGGTAGCTTAGTGAGGCGTCAGGTAGACTCGTTGGGCCAGTGTCATGACGTGACCCTTTCTGGGTGTAGATCGTGGCTTCCCCCTCTCTCACACCAATGTTCTGTTATCTCAGGCCATAAATTCCAAAGTTATTATCGGTAACGAAAACAACTGTGACTGCGATGCAGGCAACAGACGGGTTATGTGAACACATGTGTGCAGGATGAGAGATGAGCAAATGTCTGCAGACTTGAACTGCACAAGCAATTGGGAAGTGTTTGGGGAATTTTGTCCGGGTCAGAAATGTCTAAAAAATGTATTGGTCCGAAAAAGTAAAAATTACTACTTTTATGTGAATGAATGAGGTGGAACACACCTCAAATCAAACTGTTCTTAGAAGAAGAAAAAAACAGTCTGCGTGCCTTGGTTTGAGGGCAACGCGGATTAAATGTTCTGTTGCGTAACAATCACATTCTGGAATGGAGAGGACGTTCTAACATCACGTGCATAAAGAAACTCACGTTGGGGCGACCGTTAGAGATATTCGGAACTCACGCATGAAACGGTTAAAATCATCTTTGCAGCGTCCAACATTTTCCAAAACCAAACTTTGGAAAAATAGGAAAAACATTTTTTCCTTTCAAATGTTCTAATAAATGTGCAAGCTATCAGAGGTGGTAGTCCCCACTCGCCCGCAAATTAGTGAACCTCCACCCATAAATGGATTGATCGCTGACCTCAGCATCGATTTCAACACTAATTATGCCATTAGCAGAAAAACAGCAGACATTGCAAACAACGCTCTCCAAAATAAACCATTGGGCACAGGCCTTGTGAAGGTTCTCTCCAGTCTAGCCCTGACGCCTTGCCATCCGAGATTGGCATCATTCCAATACTGCAGTGCACAGCTGAAGCACGAGCAGGTAATCGCCTTCTTCAGGAACAACTCGATTTAGCCAAAACTAAATACGATGTAGTCCACGCCAAACTCGATAAATCTGACGAGTTATCAACAAACGGGTGCGCTCAACTTGATAACATGCATGCAGTTTTGTTGAACGTTACTCAAAGTAACAATGTTCTAGTCAACATGCTGCAGACCAAAGTCGATCAGTTAATGAACACAATGACTAAGTTGGATGACAGGTCAGCAGAAGTCATTGAAGTCACTGACCAAATGAATGATGATAACTCTATCTGCAAACCATGACAGATAAGTTTGAGACCGAAAGGAGCAAGTGCGACTCTACCGTGTCCAACATCAGTACGCTAAGCGCTCAAGTGGACTCTTCTATGCAGCAGAATACCACCCTTAGGTACAGTCTGGTGGAATTCCAGAACGATCACGTACTACAGCGTGACTACCCAACCAAGCAAACGGAGCCCGACACTCAAAGAAGTGAAGACGATAGGTTTCAGACTTTTCCTCCCTCCTGTGTCCCTCAGTCTTCTCCTCTTGGCCATTCGGCACTGAGCAATATGGTGCCTCTTCGCCAACAAAGCCAAAGCTTGGCTTCTCCTCTTGGCCTTTCAGCCCCAATTTCCCCACAAGATGAAGCCAACCCTCTCCGCCCGCTTGGCGTGGAATACCTTGACACACTCAAAGATTTCCCCACCTTTGACCCCACTCCAGGTCAGCCAAACGATACTGAGACGTTCCTAGCTGACATAGAGGACGCATTGGATGGCTACCCAAACGCTATGGTTCTGACAGGGTTTAGATGTTGAAGCAAACGTCGAATAGACACGTTGTAACGGCTCTTGTCGGAATGAGTGGACCAAAGTGCAGCGTGGAAAGTGTTCATGATTTTTTTGATCAAAGAAACACTCGAACAAAGTAACAAAGCGAACAGTTCTGTCAGGTAAACAGATACTAACCAGAAAATAATTACCCACAAAACACAGGTGGGAAAAAGGCTGCCTAAGTATGATTCCCAATCAAAGACAACAATAGACAGCTGCCTCTGATTGGGAACCACACTCGACCAAAAACAAAGAAATAGAAAACATAGAATGCCCACCCTAATCACACCCTGACCTAACCAAATAGAGAAATAAAAAGGCTCTCTAAGGTCAGGGCGTGACACACGTGATGAGGTTAATTAGTCTACAACAGAAACACGTTTTAATGACTCCAACCTAAGTGTATGTAAACTTCCGACTTCAACTGTATATATATACTTTTTATGTGTTTTTTGTGTGTCATGACTGGAGTGTGACAATACATTAGATGGAGCGAGTCGATTTCCTGAGGCTCATGTGAAACCAGTGTTTCTGGGTGGACATTTTCACTGTGATGGGCTGCAAACCACAAAAAACAAATAAAGTCATTTTTTAACATGGACTATATTGTTATTGGCAAATATTTAGGGAGACCGAACAAGAACTAGTCAAACTTAACCCTGGTTTGAAACTGAAGTTACCCATTTACCTTGTGCCTGTAGTGGCATGATTTGAGCAATGCAAAGAAGCAAACACCTGAAATGACTTTTGTATTATACTATATGACTTTTGCATCGTTTGACTTTTGTATGAATTTATTTTAAAAGTAGCAGGTCTCAGTTTGGATATTGTGTGTGTACTGATCTTTTATAATATTGACAGGCCTACTGATCAGGTTGGATAGTCGTGGGCGTGTGTCCCTCACCTCGTACAGACGTCTGGTGGAACGATTGGCTACAGTGATGGTCATTGCACACACCTGATCAGGGTTGGCCGACTCCAGACGGTAGGAGTAACAGATCCCACACTCCACACTGAAACTCTACAAGACACACCACAGAGTCACTGATCAAGACACAGAATTCACAGATATCCCCCAGTCTCTCCTTTTCTCTCTCTCTATCACCCCTCTTCACTTCCTCTATCCCACTACACAACACTTTCTCTTTTCTACCAGTCTATCCACCTCCCCTACACTCTCTCTCTTTTTGCATATTGCTTTTCGTGTAATGAGAAACCCCTTTTTTCACTCCAAGCGATCCATTAAAAAGAGGATGGCAGGTAAAATGTCAACATCTGGTCAAGTAAACTTTTCAGTCTTCCGAATGTTAATGATGCTGAGGCATTAATCACTGCGGCGACAGCGGATAAACACGGCGCCCTTTCAACCCATCCGCCGGCAAGTAAAAAAAGAAAAAGATAAATGGATAAATGTGTGATTAAAGCAATCTTGATAGTGGCAAGGATTCTGCCATCTTTGTTATTCAAATGATTTTTTTCTGCAAACAACCCAATTAAAGGGGATGCACACCCACCTCCAGCAAACATAAAAAAGAATAACAGACAGAAAAATATATATCTGTCCACCACAAACACGATTGCTCGGTAGAGGTAATTGTGAGGGCTTGGTGTTTGAAACAGGGAAATACAACGTGCAGATTTTTCGTGGGTGGCAGGTGACAGGAATTCTATTTCCAAAACATCACTGAGGTTCTGCAAGCCGCTGCAGTCCGGGCTCCTAAAAGACACGAGAAACAGCTCATTCACACACTAATTAAAGACATGCAAATGAGGGAGAGACAGGGGGAAGAGGAGTTTACAATTATGACCAATATGTCCTGTATTTCTCTCCCTGCTCGGAAATGTTGAAGACCGAGGCTATCACGATTATATGGCATAGGAGACTTGGTTCATGTTAAGACTTTGTTCTTAGTTCAGATTTTTCGAGGGAGGCAGGTGACGGGAATTCTATCTCCAAAACATCACAGAGGTTCTGCAAGGCGCTGCAGTCCGGGCTCCTGAAAGACACGAGAAACAGCTTCTTCACACACTAATTAAAGCCATGCAAATGAGGGAGAGACAGGGGGAAGAGGAGTTTACAATTGTTGAATGTTGAAGACCAAGGCCATTATATGGAATAGTGTACTTCGTTCATGTGGAATGTTTCCAACACTATAAATCAGGAAATACCATTGTATGGGACATATAACATAAGACAATACCAATAAATAAATGTTTGATTACCTAACTTACCATGAATGCATGTTGGCATTGAGCTTGTTCCTCAAAGGTGTTACCACTGCAAGAGAAAATAATTCACACAATGAATTGGTGAATTACAAATGGACATGGTAAAAATACAGTTTTAGAGATAAATCCCCCTGCTAGTGTTGTGTAATACAGTCATTTCTTTGTGCATTTTAGAAAACATCACCCTAAATCTAATTTGTTTCTAGTGCTGTCAAGGGTTTTCCTGGATGCAGCACACAGGCTCTTACAAACAGCTATTCATATTTGACAACAGAGAGTCAGGCAAAGAGGAAATATTCGAACAACTTTGACAAACGCTCTGCTCTTGTCTGTTCCACCCCATCAGCCTCGTCTTTGTGTACAGCCATCATTGCATTCTGTTTGTTATTCTTAAATGCAAAAAGCAATATTTCTGCGTGACCCCTTCAATTTGAGGGTCGCTGCCTGCTTCAGTCTTGGCGACAGGAGTGTGTGTGTTTTAATATATTTTAGTAGCATTGCTAGGCAACCAACAATGAGTTCTGTGTGGTACCATTTTGCCAAGCATGACCTTGGATTTAAAGAAACAATTGGCAACAATTGTTGGGACTTGGATAAAACAAACTCGACCTTGGTTGGTCCTCGCAAACTCTTACCAAATCATTATGTTATAAAATGTTTATTTTGGGTAGTGTACATTCAACAGGACAAATAATGTGCCCCCAAAAATAATCCATCTTTCCTTTTGTCTCCCCCAAATATTTCTTTGATTTTTTTAATTTTCAAGTCTACAGAAAATACTCATGTCAAAGAGGAAAAAAAATTCAAACATAGAAAATCCGATAAAAAAAGGACAAAGGAAACACTAATATTCTGTGTAAGTCTCTAAGAGCATTGCACACCTGGATTGTACAATATTTTAAAAATTCCTCAAGCTCGGTCAAGTTGGCTGTTGATCATTGCTAGACACCAATTTCCATGTCTTGCCATAGATTTTCAAGCCGATTTAAGTAAAATCTGTAACTAGGCCACTCAAGAACATCAATGTCGTCTTGGTAAACAACTCCGGTGTATATTTGGCCTTGTGTTTTAGGTTATTGTAATGTTGAAAGGTGAGTGTCTCCCAGTGTATGTTGGAAAGCAGACAACCAGGTTTTGCATGTGCTTAGCTCTATTCAGTTTACTTATTTATTTTTTTACCTTTATCTCACCAATTTTGTGGTATCCAATTGGTAGTAGTTACAGTCTTGTCTCATCGCTGCAACTCCTGTACGGACTCGGTAGAGGCGAAGGTCGAGAGCCATGCGTCCTCCGAAACACAACCCAACCAAGCTGCACTGCTTCTTGACACAATGCACATCCAACTCGGAAGCCAGCCGCACCAATGTGTCGGAGGAAACACCGTACACCTGGCGACCTGGACAGCGTGCACTGAGCCCGGCCCACCACAGGAGTAGCTAGTGAGCGATGAGACAAGGATATCCCTGCCGGCCAAACCCTCCCTAACCCGGACGACGCTGGAACAATTGTGCGTCGCCCCATGGGCCTCCCGGTCGCGGCCGGCTGCGACAGAGCCTGGGCTCAAACCCAGAATCTCTGGTGGCCGGTAAAAACTGTTGAGAAGCCTTTTTGTCCTAGACTTGGCACTCCGGTATCACTTGCCATGAGGTAGTAGAGAGAACAGTCTATGACTGGGGTGGCTGGGGTCTTTGAAAATGTTTAGGGCCTTCCTCTGACCCCGCCTGGTGTAGAGGTCCTGGATGGCAGGCAGTTTAGCCCCAGTGATGTACTGGGCCGTACGCACTACCCTTTGTAGTGCCTTGCGGTTGGAGGCCGAGGAATTGCCGTACCAGGCAGTGATGCAACCAGTCAGGATGCTCTCGATGTTGCAGCTGTAGGACCTTTTGAGGATCTCAGGACCCATGCCAAATCTTTTTAGTTTCCTGAGGGGGAATAGGCTTTGTCGTGCCCTCTTCACGCCCATCTTGGTGTGTTTGGACCATTCTAGTTTGTTGGTGATGTGGACACCAAGGAACTTGAAGCTCTCAACCTGCTCCCCTACAGCCCCGTCGATGAGAATGGGGGCGTGCTCGGTCCTCCTTTTCATGTAGTCCACAATCATCTCCTTAGTCTTGGTTACGTTGAGGTATAGGTTATTATGCTGGCACCACCCTGCCAGGTCTCTGACCTCCTCCCTATAGGCTGTCTCGTCGTTGTCGGTGATCAGGCCTAGCACTGTTGTGTTGTCTGCAGACTTAATGATGGTGTTGGAGTCGTGCCTGGCCATGCAGTCATGGGTGAACAGGGAGTACAGGAGGGGACTGAGCACGCACTCCTGGGGGGCCCCATTGTTGAGGATCAGCGTGGCAAATGTGTTCCTACCCTCACCACCTGGGGGGCGGCCCGTCAGGAAGTCCAGGATCCAGTTGCAGAGGGAGGTGTTTAGTCCCAGGATCCTTAGCTTAGTGTTGAGCTTTGAGGGTACTATGGTGTTGAACGCTGAGCTGTAGTCAATGAATAGCATTCTCACATAAGTGTTCCTTTTGTCCAGGTGGGAAAGGGCAGTGTGGAGTGCAATAGAGATTGCATCATCTGTGGATCTGTTTGGGCGGTATGCAAATTGGAGTGCGTCTGGGGGTCCGGGAAAGTGGTGTTGATGTGAGCCATTACCAACCTTTCAAAGCCCTTCATGGCTACGGACGTGAGTGCTATGGGTCTGTAGTCATTTAGGCAGGTTGCCTTTTTGTTCTTGGCCACAGAGACTATGGTGGTCTGCTTGAAACATGTTGGTATTACAGACTCAATCAGGGACATGTTGAAAATGTCAGTGAAGACACCTGCCAGTTGGTCAGCACATGCCCGGAGCACACATCCTGGTAATCCGTCTGGCCCCGCAGCATTGTGTATGTTGACCTGTTTAAAGGTCTTACTCATGTTGGCTATGGAGAGCGTGATCACACAGTCGTCCGGAACAGCTGATACTCTCATGCATGCCTCTGTGTTGCTTGCCTCAAAGCGAGCATAGAAGTGATTTAGCTCGTCTGGTAGGCTTGTGTCACTGGGCAGCTCACAGCTGTGCTTCCCTTTGTAATCTGTAATAGTTTACAAGCCCTGCCACATAAGATGAGCGTCAGAGCCGGTGTAGTATGATTCAATCTTAGCCCTGTACTGACGCTTTTTCCTGTTTGATGGTTCGTCGCAGAGCATAGCAGGATTTCTTGTAAGCTTCCGGGTTAGAGTCCCGCACCTTGAAAGCGGCAGCTCTACCCTTTAGCTCAGTGCGACTGTTGCCTGTAATCCATGGCTTCTGGTTGGGGTATGTACGTACAATCACTGTGGGGACGATGTCCCCGATGCACTTGTTGATAAAGCCAGTGACTGATGTGGTGTACTCCTCAATGCCATCGGAAGAATCCCGGAACATGTTCCAGTCTGTGATAGCAAAACAGTCCTGTAGTTTAGCATCTGCTTCATCTGACCACTTTTTTATAGACCGAGTCACTGGTGCTCCCTGCTTAAATTTTTGCTTGTAAGCAGGAATCAGGAGGATAGAGTTGTGGTCGGATTTACCAAATGGAGGGTGAGGGAGAGCTTTGTACACGTCTCTGTGTGTGGAGTACAGGTGATCTAGATTTTTTTCCCCTCTGGTTGCACATTTAACATGTTGATAGAAATTTGGTAGAACTGATTTAAGTTTCCCTGCATTAATGTCTTACAAATAATTGTATGTGTGGGGTACGGACATGAGGTAGTCATTCAAAAACATATTAAACACAGATTGAGTCCATGCAATTTATTATCAGACTTTTAAACATACGATTAAAGATAAACTTCTCCTTAATGCAAACGCTGTGTCAGATTTAAAAAAGGCTTTACAGCAAAAGCACACCATGCGATTATGTTAGGTCAGCGCCTAGCCACAGAAAACCATACAGCCATTTTCCAACCAAGGAGAGGTGTCACAAAAGTCAGAAATAGCGTTCAAATTAATCACTTACCTTTGATGATCTTCATCTGGTGGCACTCCCAGGTATCCATGTTAGACAATACATTTTCGTTTTGTTCGATAATGTCCCTCTTTATGTCCAAATACCTCCGTTTTGTTGGTGCGTTTAGTTCAGAAATCCAAATGCACATTGCGCACTCTCAACATCAAGACGAAAAGTTTAAAATGTACAATAAAAGTTAGTAGAAACATGTCAAACGATGTTTAAAATCAATCCTCAGGTTGTTTTTGTCATAAATAATCAAAAATATTTTAACCGGACACAGGCTTTGTCAATAGAAAAGCAGAAACAAGAAAGGCGCGTTCCCGATCACTCCCAGGACTCATGTCTGGAAATTTCCACTGGCCTCTCATTGAAAGTGCTGTATATCCCTAATTTTTCAGAGTAAAAGCCTGAAACAATGCCTAAAGACTGGCCACATGTAGAGGAAGCCATAGAGATCGCGAACTGGGTCCTACGTCTTTGTATGGTGGATAGGCTTTCAATGGAAAAACAGCCTTTCAAAATAATAGTACTTCCTGGTTGGATTTTCCTCAGGTTTTTGCTTGCCATATCAGTTCTGTTATACTCATAGACATTATTTTAACAGTTTGGAAACTTTAGTGTGTTTTCTATCCAAATCTACTAATTATATGCATATCCTAGCTTCTGGGCCTGAGTTTGGGCACGCTTTTCATCCAAAATTTCGAATGCTGACCCCTACCCTAGTGAAGTGTAACCACATTTCTACTCCTGAACTTGTTTAGGCTTGCCGTAACACAAGGGTTGAATACTTATTGAATCAAGACATTTCAGCTTTAAATGTTTAATTAATTTGTAAAACATTCAAAAACATAATTCCAGTCTGACGTTAATTGGGTATTGTGTGTAGGCCAGTGCCAAAATCATCTACATTTAATACATTTGAAATTCAGGCTGTAACACAACAAAATGTGGAAAAAGTCAAGGGGTGTGAATACTTTCTGAAGGCACTGTACATATTTCCTTTGTCTGTGATCACAGACATGACAGAATATGGTAGGTGGAAGCCAAGTTTCCTCAATACTCTGTGTTTGCTTATCAAATTGAGTCAGATCAGTTGATAGACTAAATGTGGGAAGGAGGAAGCGGTTAAAAAATACTGAAGCACAGTGTGCTGTCATTCAATACAGAGTACACATTCCATATTGTTCAGAGCAACAGACGGGTTACAGTTATTCAACTGACAGTCCAGTACAACATTGGTGCCCAAAGACCAATAAAAGCATGCACAACTTGTCGTACTTTAACACGAATGGGGTATGGCAGCCAACGACCTTAGAGTTCCACTTCTTTCATTAGAAAACAAGAAACTTCGGCTGCAGTGGGCAAAGGAACGAAAACACCGGAGAATTGGAAAAACTGCCTGGTCTGATGGCTGTTTCAGATGGATGGGAGGACTAGGGTATGGAGAACAACACATGAGTACTTGGATCCATCATGCCGCGTGTCAACATTGCAGGCTGGTGGTGGTTGTGTGATGGTGTGGGGTGTGTTTTCATGGCACACATTGGGCCCCTTGATAAAAGTGGAGCAGCTTTTGAATGCCGCAGGATATCTGAACCATAAGGATTTGTTGCACCTTAATTGGGGAGAACAGGCTTGTGGTAATGACTGGAGCAGAATTAGTGGAATGGTAACACATACATCAAACACATGGTTTCCAGGTGTTTGATGCCATTCCATTTGCTCTGTTCTGGCCATTATTATGAGCCCTTCTCCCCTCAGCAGCCTCCTGTGATCTGAACATCATTGCCAATCATGTGAATCCCTTCATGGCAGCAGTGTTTCTGTCTGCGATTTGAGTTTTTCAGCAGGATAATGCCACAAGGCTTGGATTGCCCAAGAATGGTTCCATGAACATGAAAGTGAATTCAGCTTACTGCAGTGGCCTGCCGAGTGACCAGATCTCAATCCAATTGAGCATCTGTGGGATAAGATGGAACGAGCTATTTGGGGTAGAGATTCACTACCAGCCAATTTGACACATCTCTGGGGAGCATTTGAGTCAACATGGGACAGAATCCCTGTGAAACGCTTTCGACATCTTGTAGAGGTCATGCCCGATGAGTTTAGGATGTTTTGAGGGCAAAAGAGGGTTCAACTCAATATTCATGTTCATTGTTTTTGTCAAAATTGCTCAAGCTCAGTAAATTTGCTTGGCAATCATTGATGGACAGAAATATTTAAACCTTGTCTCTGATTGATTTTCAGACAGTTTTAAGTCAGGACTGGGTCACTCAACACCTCTTTAAAAGCCATTCTGGTCTATCTTTGGCTTTAAAATGTGTGGTTTTGTCCCAGTAAAAAATACAACTCTATCCCAGCGTTAGGTATTCAGAAGACTCCTTTCATATTTGTTTTGATCCTGACAAACTCTCCAGTCCCTGCCGGTGACAAGCATACCCAGAACATGATATTGACACCACAATACTTGACAATACAGAGGGTTTCACTCTATACTGTGTTAAATTGGATTTGACCAAAATCTTACATATTTAATTTTTTATTTAAGCCACAAAGATCAGACTACCTTCTTTTCACTTTGTTATACTGGCTGGTGATGTGGAGTGAATGCAATGTTGTTAATCCACCCATTACAAGGCAATACTGACATTAAACAAAGCATTATTGTAGTCATATAGATTCTGAGGTTAACGTATAAGGCAAAGCATGGACAAAGAGATGCTTACTAGGCCAGAAGCCTAGAAGCCTAGGCAATTAGAATTGATCATACAACCTTCCTCCGTGGACCTGATACAGGATAAGGGAGAAAACAAAGGCATTTAATTCCATTTATAACACCTGAAGGTGTAACCTTTCAACCATAAAACCAACCACCTTTGACCAATCAAATGATACCAAGTTTACAGTGTAACCTGACCACCAATGCCCAATCTCCACAGGGTGTCACAGCATTTAAAGGCTTGTGTGGGAGATGAGACCAATGTAAATGTGATAGAATTCCTGAGAGGACAATAAAAATCCTTTGCATAATGGAGTAACTCAGAATTCCCCCTGTACAGATACAAGTTACCACAGAGATAATACATCCATGTAGGTAGCATCAGATTTGTCCTATGTGAACACATTTCAGATAGATACCAAACATGGATACTATATCATTATTCTATCACTCATTCAATAGTCAGTCCTCTGGATACTGTAACAGAGAGATACATTTTGGCCCCTCAGAGGGGGAAGGGCTGACTAGTTCTTGGGAATGGTCCATTCCTTGTGTTCCTGGACGAGCCTACACTAGAACCCAGGTTTATTTTCATAAATCTATAACCTCCCAAAACTCGTCCGGAGACTCTAGAAGCAGCAGGAACTGAGTGTGAACGTTGCCCAGAGAACTCTGTGTGAGTAACAGAACACAACGGCTATGACAACCTAAACCAGATTTCAAATGTGGGGGTGGACACTTCTCAATAAAGAAATTAATTGGCCTAATTGAGAAAAATAATAATTCATTAATATAATTATGCCCGTACAAATTAGATAGTCATGATTTGCAGAAAGATTTGCATCTATAGAAAGGTCTGGTCTTGGAGAGAATTACTGTACATGTTGACTAATCATTTTCTCTGTATTAAAATGACCACAATTATAACTTCAGACAACTAGCTGTCTCAACCACGTAAGTTGTATCTAACGGTTGGGAAAATCTTTTTGCCTAAATTTGTAAGGTGAAGATGACATATCAGACTATAGACTACCACGAGATAGTATCACATAGACAAACATGATTTAGAAAATTATTCTACTCTTTATTAAGTTTTTAATGGAGGCAGAGGCTCAACAAATCTAATTCCCTTGAACAAATTATTTGATTAGACTAGCTCTCTCCCCCACCACCACGACACACTAAAGAGGGAAACCCGACAGAAGTGAGAAGGAGAGAGAAAAAAGAAAGAGAGAGAAATGAACCAAAATTATGGGTCATTGTGCCAGCACAGTGCACACAATTTAGCATCGCACAGGTGCAGAGACTCCGCAATTACTGGCCAATTAATGCCAGTGGCGTGATTATGGTTATGGCTCCATAGAAATACAGTGGACCCAGTAAAAGAGGGCTTGGTAACTGAATTCCTGCTGGATTTGAGTGGCAGGATGTAAGAGTGTCTGTGGAAAGCTTAGATTCGCTCAGTGCTCCTTGAGTGCCTTAATTAAGCCTCTTCATCTAGCACTGAGTAAAGACAGATCTATCCTCACTACATGCTAAACTACTGAGGAAACGGGAGTATAACTGTACCTACTAAAACACTGCTAATAAAAGCAATCATCTAGCAGGTTTCAAATGGAGTAATTCAGCACGAATGGCTCCCTAAAGCCTTTATAATGATGGCTTGTGTGGACATTGAGGGAACAGTGACGTATGTGCCTGGGTTTTCTTCACCTGGCTGACGACAGGTATGATTCTAACCCTGTACTCCAATCCTTTATGACTGGTAGGTCTGGCACGTACGTGTGTACACGCACGGACTCACACACACAGACTGCCTGGCTGAGGTTGTTCATGCTGTGCCACACCTGCAGTGGTGGGTCTGGTGCCCACCGATGGTCCTGCCCACCCACAGTCTGATACAGACAACAATCACCACACACTGTTTTTGAAAAGACACGAAACAGGTATGTAGTATGTACGTATACGCATGCATTGTCTGTCTCTTGTTCTCTCTCTAATGTGCACACAAACTACAGAGTCTTTCTGTCCCTCATTCTATCGCACAAACACGCAGTGTGGCACATCTTGGCCCTGCAACAGAGCAGGCAATAATTACTCATTTAAATGAACATGTCAGGACAGCAGACAGACAAGCCCTTCCCCCACAACACACACGCACCAGATACAATTTTCGCAGCACAGGAGTGATCCATCAGCTGCCCAGCAGGCAGACAGGCTCCATACGGCACAGCTGTACTGAGCTGGTCTTCTCTGTATGGTTTGCCATGTATCACACACACACACACACACATCAATAAAATACACACACCCACACACACATGTAGAGGCTCACATACAGCACACAGAACGAGAACAGCTGTCAGTGTCTAAGGCTCAATATTACTGTCTGACTGAGAATGTGTGTGTGTTGTACCTGTGGTGTCCAGGTCATTGCCGGTGGAACAGGTCCCTCTGCAAAGCACTCTGTGGCCTCTACATAGTGCTGTGAGTTGGAGGGGAACATGCCTTAATTAACACCCCTCCCTGGGTACCTGTTAGCAATACTGTACAGTACACACTAAATATAGCTTATGAGCATAGTTTTTTTTTGCTATTTTACCTGTTGCTTTCTCACGACCATTTTTCAGAAGTTAAACCACGCCCTGTCCTTAACATTTCTTTCTTAATTTCTCTCCATATCATCCTTTCCCAGCCTGCCTGCCCCCCACCCCCCGACCCCACCCCAGCCACAACTCTTTCTGCCAACCCCTACCTTCTATCCTATGACTTGGGTAGGGGAGAGGGGCGGGCGAGGAAGCTGGGCCACAGGGGGAATTTTTACTCAGAGATAGGGGCTGGCTGGTGGGCACGTGGGCATTTGGGCACAGGGTGAAACCAACCACCTCCTCTGGATATCATCAGGGCCAGCTACCCACCAAGCTGCGATGATGCCATCCGTCTCAGCACTCTCTAACCCAGCACTGCCACCCTGCTATACCCAGAATATGGCCGCTATCGCCAACCAAGATGTGCTCAAAGTGATCTAGATGTTGTACCTCCTCCATGCCCTTCTTAATCATTTTAAGAGGACCACAGAGATGTATTTCTACTAGATATGCCCACATGGTCTTATCTCACTCCTCTCCTCTGGTTTTGGAGGGTTGTATCATACCACTGAGTGTCTAAAGTGGATATCTCTACACTCCCATCTCACAGCGTGTTGGCACCTCTCACACAGACTTCCCCCAAAGTATGTTTGCCCTAGATATGTCTTTTAACACAAGTACTTTATTTTAATACATGGATATTTGACTGTAATGTGTAAGAGTATGTCTTGTTTTTTTATATTGACTGTTAACTTACAATGTGTGTGTTTTCTCAATTCAGGCTTTAGTTAGTTTAACTGTAAGTGTACATGTGTGTGAGAATAGACTATCATAGCATACAATGAGTGTACAAAACAATAGGAACAACTTCCTAATATTGAGTTGCACCCCCCCTTTTTGCCCTCAGAATAGCCTCAATTTGTTGGGGCACGGACTCTTCAAGGTGTCGAAAGCGTTACACAGGGATGCTGGCCCATGTTGTATCCAATGCTTCCCACAGTTGTGTCAAAGTTGGCTGGATGCCCTTGGGGTGGTGGAAAATTCTTGATACACACGGGACACTTGTGAGCGTGAAAAACCTAGTAGCGTTTCAGTTTTTGACACACTCAAATCGGTGCACCTGGCACCTGTGCGCCTGGCAGCTACTACCATACCACGTTCAAAGGCCCCATTCAAAGGGGGTGCAACTTTGAAATTTGTGTGCATTTTTGTGAATTTGTTAGATACTACATCACTGCGGGAGCTAGGAAGACAGGCATTTCTCTACACCCACAATAACATCTTCTAAATACTGTATGTGTGTGTGACCAAACAAATCTGATTTCATTTAAATATTTTGTCTTGTCCATTCACCTTCTAAATGGCACAAAGACACAATCCATGCCTCAATTGTCTCAAGACTTAAAAATATATTTTTTAACCTGTCTCCTCCCCTTCATCTACACTGATTTAACAGGTGACATCAATAAGGGATCAAAGCTTTCACCTGGATTCCCCTGGTCAGTCTATGCCATGGAAAGAGCAGGTGTTCCTAGTGTTTTGTACACAGTGTGCGTGTGTTCTCTTACCTTGGGCTTCAATTTGACGGTGACGACATGCTGTCGTCCTGAGGAGTTCTCAGCCCTAAGTCTCAGTGTGCGGAACTCTTTGTCAATGAACACCAGCGTGGGAACACACAGATATCCGTCAGTCAGTTGGTCAGACACATACTGCATACAGAGGGGACGCATTCTCACACACAGGCCGAGTCAGAGGGGTTTAGTAGAGGGAATGCACCTTGCTCCCATTATAGCCTATTAATCACTCCCCGAGAGAGGGAGTGGAACATCTACATTAGCGCTGTCCCTGTTCTGCCTCAGATCTCCCCTGATTTAGTGCACCATGTAGAAATCCCCCGTAGGTACAGATCTAGGACCAGCCTACCTTTCCCTAATTCTAACCTTAACCATTAGCGAAGGTAACGTCAAACTGACCTTAGACCAGTGTCTAGACTCTGGGGACTACTTTGTCTTATATTTACAGTGCAGTAATGGCACTGTTTCTGACGGATGCAAGTATGATGCTTGAAAAACTGACACATACACGTACACTGACACGTACTGAACTCAAATATAGAAATCAGTGGCAAGGTACAGACACACACACCGCGATGCAACACAGCACTTCGCTCTCCTTTAACCTAGTAAAATACGCACATCATTTATTAACTCACTCTTCATGTCCCTCTCACTCAATTCATCTCCCCTTCCCTCATTCTATTTTACTAGGGGTAATCTATAAAAAACAAAAAAATCTGCATATCAATATCACAGCTCCACTGTTGCGTCACAGTCCCATCTCTACTCTGCATTCACATGGGGCCTCCCGCCCCACATTAGCAGGGGCTGGCTGGCAATTGGCGTGATGGACACAGCGTGACAGTGCGATGCCCCACTGTGAAGACTGATGAGAGCCGAGCATTTGTAAAATATGACACTTAAATCACATCAATCAGAAAATCTAAATGTAACAACAGGAGCGGAGCTGCTTCGAAAACAGGAAGAGATGACACGTGTGTCTAAGTGAGCAGTATATGGATGGAGCTAGCTTTAAACAGTGGTGAAATTGCCATTTGTTACAGTAATGATGAGAACTGAGGTGCTCCAGCTACAATTCAAAAGTATTTGACATCTATGTAGAAAGCCATAGACAGTCAATTCTACTCACATGTGAGTTCATTCACATACTATTTCACCAGCAAGTACTTTATGTTTGGATGAACTATCAAATGTATAGAACATGTCTCTGGTGTACTTATCCTGGAGGGAAGCTTGAGATTAAGTGAAGCCATAAAAAACTCCTCATACTTTAGGAAGGTGTGACAACCAATACCGATTACCATAAAAGCCAAATAGATGTATGGCCATTTGTGGTAAAGGCAATGTATACGATTTTAGGGAAACCTAAAGACAGATTGAAGACAGATTGAAGAGCAATGCACAAAGGTGCACACAAACACACATCTCTTATTTCAACAATGACACACACAAGAAACATTTATTTGCCATGAAAACAGGTGAATATGGAATCAAGATATGTCTATTTAATGATAACCAACACTTATAAAAGCTGTGTTTAGGGCAGGGGTATTCAGGGGTATTCAACCGGGAGGTACAGTGCATTCAGAAAGTATTCATCACACCCCCTTACGTTCTCCACATGTTGTTGTGTTACAGCCTGAATTTAAAATGGAGTAAATTGAGATGTTTTGTCACTGGCCTACACATAATACCCCATATTGTCAAAGAGGAATTATGTTTTTCTAAATTCTTACATTTTAAAATTAATCTAAAATGAAAAGCTGAAATTTCTTGAGTCAATAAGTATTCAACCCCTTTGTTATGACAAGCCTAAATAAGTTCAGGAGTGAAAATGTGCTTAACAAGTCACATAATAAGTCGCATGGACTCACTCTGTGTGCAACAATAGTGTATAACATGATTTTTGAATGACTACCTCATCTATGTACCCCATACATACAATTATCTGAAAGGTCCCTCAGTCGAGCGGTGAATTCCAAAAACAGATTCAACAACAAAGACAAGGGAGGTTTTCCAATGCCTCGCAAAGAATGACACCTATTGGTAGATGGTAAAAAAACAACAACCTGGCACTGAATATCCCTTTGAGCATGGTGAAGTTATTACACTATGGACACACCAGTCATTACAAACATACAGGTGTCCTTCCTAACCTCAGTTGCTGGAGAGGAAGTAAACTACTCAGAGATTTTATCATGAGGCCAATGGTGACTTTAAAACAGTTAGAGATTTAAATGGCTGTGATAGGCGAAAACTGAGGATGGATCAACAACATTATAGTTACTCCACAATACTAACCGAATTGACAGAGTAAAAAGAAGGAAGCCTATACAGAATATTCCAAAACACACATCCTGTTTGCAACAAGGCACCAAACTAATACTGCAATTGTGGCAAAGCAATTCACTTTTGTCCTGAAAACAAAGTGCTATGTTTGGGGCAAATCTAATACAACATATTACTGAGTACCTCTCTCCATATTTTCAAGCAAAGTGGTAGCTGCATTATATTATGGGTATACTTGTAAAGGACTGAGGACTTTTTCAGGATAAAAAAAATAAACTGAATGTAGCTAAGCACAGGCAAAATCCTAGAGGAAAACCTGGTTCAGTCTGCTTTCCACCAGACAGTGGCAGATGAATTCACCTTTCAGCAGGACAATAACCTAAAATACAAGGCCAAATCTACACTGGAGTTGCTTACCAAGAAGACAGTGAATGTTCCTGGGGTCCAAATTACAGTTTTCACTTAAATCTATTTGAAAATATATGGCAAGACCTAAAAATGGTTGTCTAGCAATGATCAGCAACCAATTTCACAGAGCTTGAAGAATTTTCAAAAGAATAATGGGTAAATGTTGCACAATCCAGTATTCATACCCCTTGACTTATTCCACATTTTGTTGTGTTACAGCCTGAATTCAAAATTGATTAAATATATTTTTTTCTTACCCATTTACACACAATACCCCATAATGACAAAGCGAAAACATGTTAAAAAAAAGTAAGTATTCACACCCCTGATTCAAAACTTTGTAGAAGCATCTTTGATGGAAATTACAGCTTTGAGTTGTCTTGGGTATGTCTGTATCAGCTTTTAACAACTGGATTTGGGGATTTTCTCCCAATATTCCTTGTAGATTTTCTCAAGCACTAGATGGTGAGTGGCGGTAAATATCAAACTTCAAGTCTTTCTACAGATTTTCAATGGGATTCAAGTCTGGGCTTTGGCTGGGCCACTCAATTCATATTCTTGTTCTGAAATCATTCCAGTGTTGCTTCGGGCTGTATGCTTGAGGTTATTGTCCTGTTGAAGAGTAAATCTTTGCCCCCAGTCTGGTCTTTTGCACTCTGAAGCAGGTTCTGATCAAGCCACCAACATGCTTCAAGGTAGGGATGGTGTTAGACAGGTGATGAACTGTGCTTGTTTTCTTCCAGACATAGTGCTTTGCATTCAGGCCAAATAGTTAAATTTTTGTCTCATCAGACCATAAAATCTATTACTCCAGGCATGCTGTCATGTGCCTTTTCTCAGGAGTGGCTTTTGTCTCCCATAAAGACCAGATTGGTGATTTGCTGTAGAGACTGTTGTCCTGGCAGATTCTCCCATCTCAGCCGAGGAATTTTGTAGTTCTGTCAGAGTGGTCACTGGGTTCTTGGTCACCTCCTTGACCAAGGTCCTTCTTGCCAGGTTGCTCAGTTTGGTTGGACGGCGAGCTCTAGGCAGAGACTGGGTAATTCCTTTTTTTTCCCATTTCCCACTGTGCTCTTGGAAACTTTCAACACTGTAGAAATTGTTTTATACCCTTTTCCAGATATATTCCTCATCACAATTTTGGAGATCTACGGACAATTCCTTGGACTTGGTATAGTTTCTGCTCTGACATGCACTGTCAACTGTGGGACCTTATAGACAGGTGTGTTTCTTTCTAAATCATGTCCAAACAATTGAATTGGCCACAGGTAGACTCCAATCAAGTTGTAGTGACATCTCAAGGATGATCAAAGGAAATCGAATGTCCCTGTGCTCAGTTTGGAGTGCCATAGCAAAGGGGTGTGAATACTTACTGAATGTAAATGAGATATTTCTGTATTTCATTTTCAATAAATTTGCTAACATTTCTAAAAACATGTTTTCACTTTGTCATTATGTGGTAGTGTGTACAGATGGCTGCAATCCATTTTGAATTCAGGCTGTAACACAAGTCAAGTGGTATGAATACTTTATGAAGGCACTCTACCTACTGTAGAAAAGAGGATATATTTGTTTATTTAACTAGGCAAGTCAGTTAAGAACAAATTCTTATTTACAATGAAGACCTATCCCAGACGACACTGGGCAAGAAGCGCACCACCCTATGAGATTCCCGGCCGATTGTGATGCAGCCTGGATTCGAACCAGGGACTGCAGTGACACCTCTTGCACTAAGATGCACTGCCTTAGACTGCTGCGCCACTCAGGAGCCCTTATATTTTCCCTGGGTTGCCAGTTTGCCTGGGGGGGGTTCCTAGGCAAGAAAAGTTTGAAAATCCCTGGTTTAGGGCATAGAGGGGGCAAGAGTAGAGATACTTGACTCCATATTCCCATTCATTAACTCATGACACACCTTCTCAAGGCAAAGAAATAAAACTCAAGCCCATTCAAATGACCAGGCACATAGAAAGCCTCTCTTACCTGCACCAATCAGCGGACAGAGCTCGTGAAAACTCTGGGATATTATCGCTGCTGCCAATTAAGACACTAAACAAATCTCGAGTGCTTTGAGATACGCCCGCTGCTTCTAACGGTAATACAACATTGAAATTACGTTAACCTCGTGTACACATAACTTCACCCCCCTCCTTCCCCCCGATTAACCCTAAGAGAAAGGTCTTCAATCTAACCAATTTGGAATTGCTAATATCAAAATAGTAGCGGTGGTCATTAATGGGAAAAGTGGAAAATTAGTAGCTGGAGATACATCATCAGTGACAAAGAGAAGATGGTATTAGCTCTGGCTGTCACTCAGTAAGGCAGAGTTATTAAATTGGGATCTGGCTTTAACTATTACTCAATAACTAAAAATAAGGACATTATTACAGTCAGCAGGGTTCGTATAGACAGTTGCAAGTCAAGTTGAAGGACTTTCAAGTACTTTTTAAAGCTCTAATATTTATTTCCAAGGACCATCAATTTGTAATAGTTCCTATTATGCAATTGTTTTTAGTCGCCAACAGATGGCAGTGCACCCCCACAACCTCATAAAAAAACGTACTATTCATCACTACCTTAAAAGTTATACTCAATAATGCGTGTTTCACTACTTATTTACTACATACATAAGTGGTAAGTCAGGACTGATGATGTTGACTGATTTCCTTATATGAACTGTAACTAGGTAAAATCTTTGAAATTGTTGCATGTTGCATTTATATTTTGTCTTTACTGTACATAATATTATATTGCTTTTATATTTAAAGTGTCATTATACTGTATTTCACAAAATTGTTGGTCCACAAAGGTCTTTCTTACAAAAACAAGTAGTGCTGAAGTCATCTCTCCTCCACTTTGAACCGTAAGACATTGATATTGCATTTTTAATTGCATTATTAATTATTAATTTCATTATTAATGTTAGTTCTCCATGCACATTTAAGGTCCAGTCATACTACCCTGTTCTGAACCAATTATAATTATCCTAAGTCCCTCTTTGTGGCATCTGACCACACGACTGAACAATAGTTCAGGTGTGACAAAGCTATGGCCTGTAGAACATGCCCTATTGCTAGTGTTGTTAAGGTAGAGCAACGCTTTATTATAGACAGACTTCTCCCTATCTTAGCTACTGTTGTATCAACATGTTTTGACCATTACAGTTTACAAACCAGGGTTACTCCAAGCAGTTTAGTCACCTCAATTGCTCAATTTCCATATTATTCATTGCAATATTTAGTTGAGGTTTAAGGTTTAGTGAATAATTTGTCCCAAATTCAATGCTTTTAGTTTTTGAAATATTTAGGAATAACTTATTCCTTGCCACTCATTCTGAAACTAACTGCAGCTCTTTGTTAATTAAGTGTTGCAGTCATTTCAGTCCATGTAGTAGCTGACATGTATAGTGTTGAGTCATCGGCATACATGGACACATTAGCTTTACTCAAAGCCAGTGGCATTTCGTTAGTAACAATTGAAAAACATAAGGGGCCTAGACAGCTGCCCTGCGGAATTCCTGATTATACCTGGATTATGTTGGAGAGGATTCAATTAAAAAACACCCGCTGTGTTCTGTTAGACAGGTAACTCTTTATCCACAATATAGCAGGGGGTGTAAAGCCAGAACACATACATTTTTCCAGCAACAGACTATGATTGATAATGTCAAAAGCCCCTCTGAAGTCTAACGAAACAGCCCCCACAATCTTTTTTATCATCAATTTCCCTCAGCTAGTCATCAGTCATTTGTGTAAGCGCTGTGCTTATTGAATGTCATTCCCTATAAGTGTGCTGAAAGTCTGTTGTCAATTTGTTTAGTGAAAAATAGTATTGTATCTGGTCCAATTTTATTTTTTTGTACAAACGTTTAGTAAGGGTTGGTAAAAGGTTGATTGGTCGACTGTATGCGCCAGTAAAGGATGCTTTACTATTTTTCGGTAGTGGAACAACTTTTGCTTCCCTCCAGACCTGAGGGCACACACCTTCTAGTAGGCTTAGATTGAAGATATGGCAAATAAGAGTGGAAATATCATCGCTATTATCCTCAGTAATTTTCCATCCAAGTTGTCAAACCCCAGTGGCTTGTCATTGTTGATAGACAACAATCATTTTCACCTTTTCCACACTCACTTTATGGAATTCAAAATTGCATAATTTTGTCAGTTAAACTTGGATGTGTAGTGTCTGTGTTTGCTGTTGGCATGTCCTGCCTAAGTTTGATAATCTTGCCAATGAAAATATAATTAAATTAGTTGGTAATATCAGTGGGTTTTGAGATGAATGAGCCATCTGAATCAATGAATGATGGAGCTGAGGTAGCTATTTCTCCAAAAAATGAATTTAAGGTGCTCCAATGCTTTTTACCATCATTCTTTATATAATTTATCTTTATTTCATAGTATAGTTTCTTCTTCATTTTATTCAGTTTAGTCACATGATTTCTCAATTTGCCATACGTTTGCCAATCGGTTGTGCAGCCAGACTTATTTGCCATACCTTTTGCCTCATCCCTCTCAACCATACAATTTTTAAATTTCTCATCAATCTAAGGGATTTAACCGTTTTTACAGTCATGCTCTTAATGGGTGCATGCTTATTAGTAGCTGGAATAAGCAATTTCATAAATCATAAACATAAGAATCTCTACAAACATATTGTATGACCTCTTATACACGATATTAGGCCCAGCCTTTGGAACTTTGGTTTTCCAAGATATGGCTACTACATTGTGATCACCACATCCGATGGATATGGATACTTCTTTAAAGCAAAATTCCGAAGCATTAGTAAACATGTGATCAATACCTATGCTGTTTGTATTTACCCTGGTAGGTTGACTGATAACCTGAACCAGGTTGCAGTCACTGGTTACTGTTTGAAGCTTTTTCTTGAGTGGTCAGCTTGATGAAAGCCAGTCATTTTTAGGTCACCCAGAAAATATATATATCTTGAGATCACATACATTATCAAGCATTTCACACATGTTATCCAGATACTGACTGTTGGCACTTGGTGGTCTATAGCAGCTTCCCACAATAATGAACTTTAGGTGAGGCAGATGAACCTGTAGCCATATTACTTCAACAGTATTTAACATGAGATCCTCTTTAAGCTTTACAGGAATGTGGTTCTGAATATAGACTGCAACACCGCCCCCATTGGCATTTCTGTATTTTCTGTAGATCTTATAACCATGTATTGCTACAACTGTATCATCAAATGTATTATCTAAGTGAGTTTCAGAGATAGTCAGAATATGAATGTCATCTGTAACTAGTAAGTTATTGATTTCACAAACCTTGTTTCTTAAGCTACATATGTTAATGTGGGCTATTTTTATAACTTTTCTGGGATGCTTGATTATTTGTATTGCTTTACTGGGAAGCTTATCAGAAGTAGACATGCTCATAGCTGATAGCGTAAGGTGAGCTACACACAGAGAACACCGCCAGTATAACTCTGGTTCATAGGCACACGATTACTGCATACAATGGCTGTAGGATCAACAGAGGCATTCAGGGCAGTTAGGGGGAAATACATTAAGTTACTTAAATTGTGTCTGCCAACGTCCCTGGGATAATGTACATTTGCACAGCATTATGACAACTCAGTGACACAATGGTAGGGATTAACTGAGCTGGTCTTGGGTCATTGATAAGTCAATGTCTCAAAGCAGCCTTGAAATGTGTGAACAGCAATCCAGGAGCCAAAATGATTTGGATAGACTCCGTCATTCCTGTAGAGCATATTCGGTTTCCAGAAGGTGTCGAAGTTATCTATACAAGTGATTCCAACAGAGCTAAAGAAATATTTTAGCCAGGTGTGTAATGCCAGTGGCCTGCTGTTCCTTTCACACCTTCGGCCCAATGATGGTACCAGACCTTAAATAATTGCCCACTTTTTGTAATCTTTCAGTGCTAGAATCAGTTCTTTAAATCAATCTTGCGAAGTTCCGAGATAGCCCCCCTGATGTCATTTGATCTCACATGGTCTACGACAGTGTCAGTTTCCAGTAACTGACATAGAATGTTTGCAAGCAGCCTTGTAGTGTCTTGTACTCGTGCTCCAGGATAGCACAGGGTTTTTACCATGGGAACCAAGATGTTTCTTATAGTAGAACTGCAGTTGATGGCAGCTGGTGCAATGGCTGAGGATGTCCGGCCGTGGATGATGAATGGGACGGAGTCTCAGACAGCCTCACGGTCTGGTGAGGGTGGGAGCTTTTCGGCGGAGTTTCCCGTTGGGCATAGTGGTGAATGAATGCTCGACTGACATGGCAAATCTGGGGGAGCAGGCGAACATAACGATTATACATGAATCATTCATGATTCCACTCGTTCAGAGGTAGGCACAATTAGAACTCAGATCAAGAAGCCTTCTGAGCTTTGATCAACACTGGGTCCGCAATAATAAGTAGGTAAATGATAATTATCAAAATAAAAAAGGTGAGTAAATACTATTTCACAAATAAAATGGTGTGTAAATGGCGTTTGAGTGTCTTTACCCTCCACTACATCCCTGGATGGATCTGGCAAAACCGCTTCATAACCATCAAGGATTGAATCAACATTTTCCTGGCGTTTTAGCTATCGATGTGATGTTTGGCGGCGCCTAACCAGTCAGTTCTGTACCTGCCTGGCTAAGTGGCAGTGTGGGTGGAATGAGCGAGCTCACCTGGCAACCAGAGCGCGAAACACGTGAGGAAATAAAACCTCGGTAGTCTGCCTGGAAATGGGATAAGTATGGAAATTAATTTGTAAGACATACATTTTTCATTTTAACATATTTGATCACTTTCTGTTCTCCTCTTTTCAAGGACCAACTTGAGAAAATGTCTGATTTTCAAGGTATTCCAGTACTTGAATTTCAGAGTGCCAAGTTCAAGTACTTTAAGCACCTCAAGCACCTTATGCAAACCCTGGGTCAGTTATTAATACAGTACAATATTGTCCAAAGCCTTTCTTTATATTGATGGTAGAGTAGCTGTAAGGTAATAATGTGTCACTGGCTGGTCTAATAGACCTCACTAGGAAATACTCCAGGTCATAGTTGTAGACTCTGTGACTAGCGACCAGAGTTGTTCCTGGTCAGGTCACGTAGTAAAGAAAAACTCCTGTTCCTAGTCCTACTTGCTCCAGTACATACTTTTCCCAACCCTAGGTTTTCCATCTCAGTGATGAGCTGAGAGTAGTACTGTGGAGGGGGTATGGAGCGACACTCCAGCATGCTCTTCAGGGCCACTTCCTGGAACATAGAACACTTCCTGTTTACATTCAATCACCAGCATTTCAGTACTGTATGTATTATTATGACATTTAGGAATATGTCAATATCAATCTGAGGCAACAACAGATGCTCTTACCAGGACAGTCTTCAGCTCCAAAACAAAGCTGACTAGATCAGGCGAGTGATGTCATCTCTGTGAAAAGACAAAAACAATGAGAAAAGAGACATTCCTAAATAGCTAGAAAATTAAGTGATACTGTAGTGTCTTCCAACAAACCAACTTGAAGGAGCCGTTTAAATCAAGGCCAAGGTTTTGATTAATGGAGCCTGTCACTAGGTTTAATAATTAATAATAGCTTAAAGCCTGTGAACATAATGAACTTTACAGCCCAGGGTGAAATATTAATCTAATCCCAACAACCAAGAGGGGACCACATAACAAATAGGGACATTTCTAAGGCAATGTTAATTAAGCAGTGGAAACTACTTTTTTAAACAAGCAAGTCAAACACAGCAATGTACAGTCCACTAACCACTAAACAGTCCAGTCCACCTACTGGTGAAAACATCTTCATCTGAAAGAATTTGGTCTCTCAATTGGTAGAGTTAAAGTGTTAGTGTAGATTGCCCTGTTTGTCTTACCTATTTTACTATATGCACATATCCACGCAATACCTGTTTCAGCTGCCAGCAGCATTGAAGCCTGCAATGCAGAACGATATGTAATAAATCATTGATTCCATTTGATCCAGGGGACTAGAGTACAATATAATTCATTCAGGGTACCAACGAAGACAAGCAACATGTATCATTAAGTTTGACACCACCATTCCTCTGCGCCAGTCTGTCAGAGATAGAGAGAGACAGAGAGACAGACAAACAAAGACAGACAGGAGGGACTGACACTGACAGACCATTCCTTGTTGTGTCTGTATCTCTCTGACACACACAAAATAGAATAAAGGGGACTTGTACTCAGATAGGTTAAGTTGATGATCTGGTGGAAGCAGTATTCTCGTTCTGAAGTCTCTCACTTAAAATAAAACAGCAACAAAAGTAGATCAAATAGGCCATCAGATCATCTTCAAAACATACACATTACCATGAGATCTGTTAAAAAAAATGGTTTGTTCTTCTGGCAACGTAGCATGTAATTAACTTAACCACAAATTCGCTGATGCTGTCTACATAAACAGCTGACTGTCCAAGAATCAATGCAAGGGCACGCGGCTACTACACAGCCAACACTACAAAATAATATCAAAGATATATGATCTCTTGGCTTGATTGTAGAGAAGTAGCAAGCTCAGAAACCATAACATGTTTGTCCCACCTGAACCATGACAAATCCATCAGACAGTTTTCTCCTTGTTGAGTGGTAACAACAGCGGTCTCTCTTTCACAATCAAACTCTCCATCCTTGACAGTTCGAAGTCAGCTGTGTGGTGGTCTAATGTTAACAACATAGTTAGCTGACCATGCTAGCATGTAAAAAACGTTCAAGTGTGCAGCTGCTTACTCACGTTCCTACCACTTGAACGTGTCTACACTTCAAGAACATTAAACTAAGAAAGCAAACATTGCGTTTGAGGCAAAGGTATTTCGGAAATACATGCTTTGCTTTTGTGTCACAAGCTGAAAACCATCTTCATTTTGGTTGAGTAGCTAGCCAGCTGATTGTTTTTCTAGGAAAATAGTAGTGTAACACGTCATAAGGCTATGGTTTGAATTGCAAAACTTGATTAGCCAGTAGCCAACTAAGCAGTGTTTTGAGTACTATTTGAAGTAGCCTAATTTGCAACTTTGACTGCAAATGCAGGGCTGCCAAGTTTTGAAGATGGCTTGGAGTGAGATGTACTATCTTGAATGTCATTGGCTCCACCACCCCTAGCCGGAGGGGGTGTGGGATTTTTTTTGTATGCTAATTTCCTGAAATTCTTGACATGGCTTTGGCGGGCCTAAAACCAGGGTGAAAAAAATGTAAGAAAAAACTACACTTGTCAGGTGCATTCAGGATGCCTTGAACATTAAATTAACACTCAAAGTTTGACAACTTTGTTACTTTGAGATTTTAGGGGGGATGAAATTTAAAGTATGCTAATATTTTTTGGGACCTATTTTTTTAGGTGATTTAACACTATTCAGACAGTAATGAAATTCGATGGGGAGACAGGCAAATGGGAAGGTTGGAAGCAGGGAATGATCCCTGTTCTCAGGTAGAAAGTTGTATGCGACAAGAGTCGGGGAGTATTATCATTACACCAAGGCTCTGCACAGGAAATATTAATGGTCGATGGCAGTGGGTAATCAAATCATATATTGCAGTCTCCTTGAGCATAGACTGCTTTCTAGGTGAGAACACAAACATTTTGTATTTTGTCTTTAAAATAGGGCTGGAAGAAAATCCTGCTGGCTCTCCAGGAGGGTTGGTCACCCGTGATCTATGTTTCCCAAGTGCCGAGTGTTTGAAAATGTTCTTGTTATAGCAAAGAATTTCTCAAAATCACACAACCTTCAAGAAAAAAGTAAAGAATATCAATATTCAGGTGGTTTATGCCTACTAGTTGAAGATCCTTGCCATCATCATACTCCACATAAACAAAATGTGATGCGTTTAGGAGTTGTGATAAACAATACTAAAATGTCAAAAATTATATCTGAGGCTTGGAGCATTTTATATCCAATGCTTATTTTTATGACTTATGCAAAAACTGTCCATGAATGGCAGTAATAATATATAGCCTCATATAATTCATTTTCAAGGACATATCAGTAGGCATATCAGATTTCAAATATGTGATTACAGTGGCAAAATTGGGAAGAAGTGGATTATTAAATGTTTGGGGAATAACAGTAGTCTTCTTGCTGACAAGCACAATAGTTACCACATATTTTAGCCCATTGTTAAGAATGAGAATTGTTCCACTTGTAACGGTTTTCTTCCATAGTTGAAGGAGAGGACCAAAATGTGGCGCGGTTAGTGTTCAACATGTTTAATCTGACAATAAACGGGAACACTATACAAACAACAAAATAACAAATGTGAAAACCGAGACAGACCTATCTGGTGCAGAACACCAACACAGAGACAGGAAACAATCACCCACAAAATCCCAACACAAAACAAGCCTCCTATATTTGATTCTCAATCAGGGACAACGATTGACAGCTGCCTCTGATTGAGAACCATATTAGGCTGGACACAGAAACAGACAAACTAGACACACAACATAGAATTCCCACCCAGCTCACGTCCTGACCAACACTAAACAAGCAAAACACATAAGAACTCTGGTCAGGACGTTATAGTACTGATCAGACTAAATTAAGTAAATAGCTAATAAAATCTCCTGAAGACAAGATTACTTAAATCTTTACAAAGTATTGAATGGTTCATGGATGTTGCTGACTAGATAGCCGTTCCTGTAATGTTATTAGGTTGGCCTCAAATTAACGGCTAGCTTTTTATGTACAAAAAAAATGAATTTCATGGTCCAAGAATATATCAAAGTAGTAGCTAAGGATCTTTGGAAGGCAGAACTAGTCAATGTCAGCTAAGCAAAATATGTGGAGGTATTTACAGTGGATATTCCTTTTTTATTCATTAAAAAGACAATATGGAAGGTACAGGGATGACATGGTAACATACAAGTATTGCTGATCATTTTCTAAACATAAGTTAATTTTTTTTCTTTTTTCTGTTCTATTCTATACTATTTTACGGGTAACATCTGCAGTTGACCCCTGATGCCCCCCACCTTGAGTGCCAACTCCCAACCTCAGATAATGTCAGTGCTTGACTTGGCAGGAGCTAAGTACCGGCACCTCAAATGTTCTATTGCTTGAGCTCCTGTTCCTCTTACAGAATATTAGCTCAAAAGTATTGTGGAGCTCCTGCACCTAAACATAAACAGTAACAGCACCCAACTAGAGTACATAGCGTGTTTTCCTTTGAGATGGGTATCGACATTGTGTTACTCTTACATGTACATCTGATTTTAGACTACACTACATTGACAACTAAACAATCACACTGTCACATAATTATTCTACCGGTATCATTCATATTCATATAATATGACACCCATCAGCCAATAGAACATCTGTCTCTGTATCAATTTACATATGCATTGTCACAACATGTGGCATGAATCCCCTTTACTGTATTCCTATTCAAATTCAATCAAACCATGATTACTACAAAAGCCACCTTATTGCCGTGCTGCTATATGCAGGTTTGTGGCTTAGCTCCCTTTAAGCAAATATTTATCCCTCCAGCCAAGATGACTGTATTGCAGTTTGTGATTATATATGGGCTTGTGAGAGGAGTGTGTCAACTGTGCATGATACACAATGTGCCTGGAGAGATTGATATTTTGTCATCCACCTGCTTCAAAGCTGTAAAACCCAGCAGGCAGCAGCGAACGGAGAGACCTACCGAGGCTAGAAAACCCAAACAAAGAGAGACCTTACTGGTGCTGTTTACACATCTTTGTGGAGGAGTATGTGGGCTTGTGTGTTTTGATGCCACGCTCTAATGGCTGAAGGGTTCCTGTCTCAGTGAAACGGGTGAGTGTTAAATGTCTTTATTGTTTGGGGGAATGCGAGGGAACAATTTAAGGCGATTTCAGCAAAGAGGCTTTTCAGGAGAAGCCCTGGCACACACACTCGGTGCTGAAGGAAGCGATATTCTCCCTCTCTCTCTCTCTCTCTCTCTCTCTCTCTCTCTCTCTCTCTCTCTCTCTCTCTCTCTCTCTCTCTCTCTCTCTCTCTCTCTCTCTCTCTCTCTCTCTCTCTCTCTCTCTCTCTCTCTCTCTCTCTCTCTCTCTCTGTCTCTCTCCATCATGTGCAAAGTGCAGCAGTCATGCAACACGGCTGGCTTAATAGCATTCAAAAAGAAAAAAGGCTTAAACAATTGAGCGTTGGAGAGTAGCCGGAGCTTGTGCATAGACAGTGCTTTCTCACTCTCGCTTTCTCTCTCTCGTTCCGTCCTTCCTTCCGCAGCCTCCAGCGCAGGGCTCCAGCTCCGAGATAAATGATCTATTGTGCTTTGTTTATTGCTGGCCATGGTCACTTCTCTGGAATGTAATTGGCTGGAACTACAGCGAGTGGGTCCTGCACCCAGCTTTTTTGCCCCCTCCCCTCTCTCTCTCTCTCTCTCTCTCTCTTTCTCTCTCGCTTTCTCTCTCGCTTTCTCTCTCTCTCTCTCGCTCTCTCGCTCTCTCTTGCTCATTCGTACAGATCCCTTTGAGGCAAGACATGAGCAGTGGTGCCTGGTCCAACACACTCTCTCTCCTCTTTATTTCTCTCTTTGTGTTCTGAATGATAATATATAGGACATATTCTTGTGCAAGAGCTGAAATGTGCATAACTACTATAAATGTCAACAAAAGTTACTGTCTAAAATGTAGGTTGCATTTGGTTTAATCTATTTGAGTTAATCTTTTGAATGCTGGTGTGATTGCTGGTATAACCTGTTTATCATTTATTTGACCACTTACCACGTATGTCATTTATACTTTCATCTCACATATCACATTTTTGTTGCCATTGTATGTCAGCTTTTTGGGTGAATGCTGATTGGCTGACAGCCGTGGTATATCAGACGTTTATCATACCATGGGTATGACAAAAACATTTTTCTACTGCTCTAATTACATTGGTAATAGCAATAAGGCACCTCTGGGGTTTGTGGTATATGGCCACTATACCACGGCTAACGGCTGCATCCAGGTACTCCACTTTGTGACGTGCATAAGTACAGCCCTTAGCTGGTGTACATTGGCCATTTTACCACTCCCCTTCGGGGCTTATTGCTTAATTATAAACTGGGTGGTTTGAGACCTGAATGCTGATTGGCTGAAATCAGTGGTATGTCAGACTGTTATATCATGGGTATGAAAACAAATATGATTTACTATTCTAATTACATTGGTAAACAGTTTATAATAGCGATAAGGCACCTCGGGGGGTTTGTGGTACATGGCCAGTATATCACGGCTAATGGCTGTATCCAGGCACTCCGCATTAAGTCGTGCTCAAGAACAGCCCTTAGCCATGGTATATTGGCCTTATACCACACCTACTCTGGCCTTATTTCTTAATTATATTATGGGACCCCCCCATCCAGCTACCCTGGTCTTTCAACTTCTTTTTTTTGTTGCCAAGATGTGTTCTGCTGTAAAGGCTTTTTAGAAATCCATGGTAGACAATTACACTGAGTAATTTAGCCTAGACCCATATGGTCTGAGTTACTAAACATTTGATCAGTGCAAAGTGTGAACCTGTTATTTTCAAGAGAGAATAAAGTATAATAGATAGAATGAAGGACACAGGAGTTACCTATCAAGTGGGAAAAACACAGGCAGGTCACTCGTGATATAAGTCAGTATTTGACGTCCATCCATGTCTGAGGCTGTTGGGAGATGACATAGACACTAGCCATTAGGGGCAACAGTGAGCACTTTTACGTTCAAGTAGGATTCGGTTTGCTAGGGTGTTGTGGAAGGGGATGGCCTCTGATTCCAAAAGTTGCATGCTCGAATCCAGCGATAGAAGGTTGTTTTAAAAAAAAAAAGTTTAATTGTTTAAGCCTATTCCAAACCTTAACCCTAACCTAACCTTAACCCTAACCTTAAAAATTCAGAGGTAATGCCTAAACTTAACAACTTGAAATGTGACATTTGGACCAACTTCGAAATGTGACGTTTGAGAAACATGGATGAATGTCTAATTCTGACGTGATACTGTGAGAGCTTGTAGGGAAAACAGTGTTGTTACCTTACCTCAGAAAAGAGAGACTGTACCACAGGGTTCCCCAACTGGTTCCCCGCGGGCCGAATTTCGCCTGCGGGTGATTTTATTTGGCCCCGCTAAGTTTTCTGCGCAAACACCAGCAAATCAGCTCCAAGTGATTTTGATTTTTGAAATCTGTTCCAAAGTATTCCCACACGTAATAGAGAGATGCTGATCATATACAAATGTAAGCAAGGTTTGAAATTATAATGTTTTAGTCAAATATCTGTTTGGGCTTCTTGCAGTCAATTTGCAGTCTCCAAATGATTTGTAATTATGTTTCGGCCATCTGACCATCCGTTCAAGTAAAAATCGGCATGCGGCTGAATCTAGATGAATATCCCTGCTGTACTTTATTTGAGTGGTCCCACACCGGTGCCTTAGTTCCATATTTTAAGTAACGAAGTGAGCCTCAGTACTGACCAGGCAAACCCAGGGTGCCAGAGTCTGACCCTGGTCCGTACGTCTTATTTAGCCCCCTTTATGAGAGTCTTACATGGGGCACATGAACGAACACATACACACACTTCCTCTTGATTTACTGTGAGCACTGACAGGACTGGGCAACAGTCTGATAGATGTGGTGAGCACTACTAAACTGCTCTCTGGACCCAACTTTAAGCCAAAGAGTCAGATGTCATATGCTGCAGGAGGGCGGGCTGCCATTTACTATAATATGAGTTCTGATTATCTGACATATCAAATGACACGGCTGTTTTTAAAAGCTCCGTTTTAGTTCTTACCTTGGAAGAATCTCAATAAATAATTATAAAGACTTTCTGTTTGGTTTCATGCTTTTTCTGTTGCTTGTTCTAGCCTTGTTCTGGCCACTGCACTCCCCAGTGGCAAGCGGTCTAAGGCACTGCATATCAGTGCTTGAGGCATTACTAGAGACACCCTGGTTCGTTTCCAGGCTGTATCACAAATGGATGTGACTTGGAGTCCCATAGGCAGTGCACAATTGGCCCAGCGTCATCCAGGTTTGGTTGGTTTAGGCCATCATTGTAAATAAGAATTTGTTCTTTACTGACTTGCCTAGTTAAATAAAGGTTAAATTTAAAAAAAGACAAATAAATGATTTTGGCATTCACACTGAAGTTTAGAAACTAAGTGAATGTATGTTCTTGTTTGTTTGTTTGACTGTGCACAAGTTTGTTTGTGTGGGTGTGTGTGTTTCCATATTTTCATGTGCATTTATTCCATGTTTACATGTGCGTTTATTACCGTGCGTCTGTATGTGTTTACTCTAATTTGCTGTATCACCGATGTGTGGTGAGCTGAGGTGGAGCGGCGTTGAGTGTGAAGTCTTAGCCTGGATTACAGGGCTCAGAGATAGGGCTGAATCCAGCCAGCTGTCTGACATGAATTGATCGGATTAGAAAGTGTGGGTTCCTTTCCCCCACGGGAAGACCAAGCACGATGTGTATAATTGACTTTTCTCCCTGGATGTCATGTGGGCTAGGGAGGCCTGTATGGTTGGGAGGGGGTTATCCCTGGGAGGGTAAATATCAGAGGGGAACGGGGGGCTTGATCAGCCTGGTGGAGGCTTAGGAACAAATCGATATCACCAGTGTTTAGTTGCAGCAGGGAACCTACAGTACCTACAAAACGTTAGGGGAGAAATCAGGGTTGTGTGTGTCTGTTTAAATACGTGTGTTTCAACAGGGAAAGAAACAATGAGAGAGGATGGTGTGTGTGTGTGTGTGTGTGTGTGTGTGTGTGTGCGTGTGTGTGTGTGTGTGTGTGTGTGTGTGTGTGTGTGTGTGTGTGTGTGTGTGTGTGTGTGTGTGTGTGTGTGTGTGTGTGTGTGTGTGTGTGAGAGAGTGTGAGTGTGTGTGTGTGAGAGAGTGTGAGTGTGTGTGTGTGAGAGAGTGTGAGTGTGTGTGTGTGTGTGTGTGTGTGTGTGTGTGTGTGTGTGTGTGTGTGTGTGTGTGTGTGTGTGTGTGTGTGTGTGTGTGTGTGTGTGTGTGTGTGAGAGAGTGTGAGTGTGTGTGTGAGAGAGTGTGAGTGTGTGTGTGAGAGTGTCACGTTCATGTGCGTGTTTGTGCACATGCATGCATGTGTTTGTACATATCTTTAATCTACTGTATCAGTCAACCTGCAAACTTGAGTGTGAATGTTGTTTAAAGCCCACTGCTCACAGCTGACTGATGGACGTACAGTAGGAGGGTGGTTAGTGTTTAGTGGTTATCTGTACAGAAGCGTGGAGCAATATGCTAACTTCTCTGATATCAAACAGGGCAATTGGCACCGCTACAGCAAACGGATGTAGCTTGTCACAGAGCCTGTGACAACATTATATGGATTATGGACAGATTCACATGACAAACAATCTATGGTAAAACCATTTCCCAGCAGTCAGCGTTTCTCTCTCTCATTATGTGCTCTAAAGGCTAAGATGTACACATCCCCCAAAACATACAGCAGATGTAATATCTATTAATATCAATACAATTAAATAATCAAGAGGTACCCATATGAAAAAGGCGAGAAAATGCAGTGTGTAGATATAGAAAGTCCACTTGATTTGATTAGTGAAGTGTGCTTGTTATACACACTGTGAAGTGTTCTTGTTATATATCCTCCACCCCTCATTGTTGATTACAGTCATCTAGCCGGTAGGCTACGCTAGGTTTGCCATGCCCAGTGATACAGTAGCGTAGCACTTATCTTCAGCACTACTGACCAAGGAAAACAATGCGTCAGTAGTCTTTGTCTTTTTAAATATTAGGTTACAACGTAACAATAATCACGAAGCCATCATGTAAACATGAACTATACTGTGTAAGCTCATAAATCGATCAAAGCGTAATTCCATGACATTTCAGCAAGCCACAGATTGTTCTGAAATATTTCTGCACTTAGAAATAGATAAGATTAGAATGCAATCAATTAACTTCATTTCTCAGAGATCAAATGATATTTGAATGACATAATCTCACAGGAATGCTAAACGTATCTGTTTCTAACAACAGAAACGATTTCAGGACAATTTGAAGTGATGGGTGTCGAAATCCTGTTGCTTTTTGAGGTGGAACGACCTCAAATGCCTTATTTCCAATGTCATTTTCCACATGTCTTGTAAATAGCTGCACCGGGGAGAGATGGCTTTTAGATGTACTTCAAACAGATTCATAATTTATTTTCAAGTTCATTCTGCATGGTATCCCTTTGTATTTCACCTTCGTAAACTTCAAGTTATCCAAGGAAAGATATTGGTTTATAAATTATTTTTGTAAAGTAATGAGTGTGCTTAATTTCCAATAAACTGTCATTAATCTGTCTCTCAGTAAAAATATAGTGATTCTCCACATATAGCCACGTGAAGAGTGGACCAACCTCTCCTATTCTGGCACAGACGAAGGTTCACTTTAATGGATAAATTATTTTATTATTAAAGCCGGTCTCTATAGTGCAGACTAATACATTCTGCATTGATCCCCCTCAAAACCATTATTGCCATTTCTCCAGCGAATCTCTCTTTTAAAAGATATGTTCACTAGAATAAAGATTTTACAAAGTGAGTGGAGGATAAATAAGGCTATAAACTGAAGTATTCACATTTTCATCGAAAGAAAAGAAAAGACAGGAGAGAAAGTGTCGTTGCCAGCAGGCATTTTGAATATCATTACCACGTTTTGCTAAAATTGAAATCATAGCAGAAGGATGGTACCTGATAATTAAAACTGTCTTGGTTGGCCCGGGCTTTGATACTTACTCAAACGTGTGTGTGTGTGTGTGTGTGTGTGTGTGTGTGTGTGTGTGTGTGTGTGTGTGTGTGTGTGTGTGTGTGTGTGTGTGTGTGTGTGTGTGTGTGTGTGTGTGTGTGTGTGTGTGTGTGTGTGTGTGTGTGTGTGTGTGTGTGTGTGTGCGTGAGTGTGGTGTGTGTGTGTGTGCCTTCCAAAATCTTTCACAGTCTATATTAAATCAGAGGCCATTCTTCCAGAATAGGGATGCGCATGCATTTTACTTGTGTGTCTGTTTTGTGGATTTGTCTTTGTAGTATGCTACGGTTTAACCATAGGCCTGATAGAGTAGTGAAAAGTTTTAGCTCTATGTAGTCACCTATCGGACAAATTTTTGTCGCGTGAAACTGAGTGCCCTGTTCAATCAAAAACGGTGACCAGGAAATCCAGTTAATCCAAGTTTAAAAAAATGCATTCATAATGCCAGGTATTATTCGTTGAAAGCAGATGCTGTCTTGTTGCATAAATGCAATGTTACCTAGGTTAGTCATACACACTGTAATGGTTTTCGATTGAACAGGGCCTTCAGTCAGAGCTGAGAACACTGTGGAGTCATCGCGATAACCGAGCCTGAAGCTTGCCAGACCATTATTGACCAAATCTGTGTGAATGAACCCAGCAGTTGAGGACATAATGATCTAGACTCACTGGGGTCTGTGCACCGGGCCCATGGGCTAACCACTCGATCACTGATCAATAGCTTTTTATTAAAATAGTTTGCAAGGAAATACAAATCCATATTGTTTTTTTGTCAGACAGCGGCACTGTGAAATATGTTGATATATTTATATATTTTTCCAGATGAATGCAGAAAATGATTGGTTGATATGCATGAGGAAACCACAGGGCAGTGGTTGGGCGATATCGGAATATTCACTTGGAATTGATTTTCATAAGAGATGCATTTGTGATGATCTTATTTTCCCTCTCTTCAATAGGGGTTGAATTACATATCATATTATCCTCATATTTAGGACAAAATTAATAACATAAGTAATTATAATACGTATGCCAATAAAGATATGCTGTGAGAGTCTTATCGTTTCAGCCTGTGAGGCATCTGGACTAAATGACTTGGAGGTTTGCCTATTGGCAATCTCTGCGACTCACTTCAATTCTGTGTTAGTATGTTGAATTGTACGAGCCAGAAAATTAATTCCAAGTCTTTTTAAACAACTTAGCATGAGGCATTGGAACACTCAACAGGGAAACCTGTCACCAAACAAGCTTTGTCTTGTTTCCCTATCTCACTACTGTATGCTGCTTAAATCACATGTACAGATAATCGTTTCACCGCACCAGACTATCTAACATGTAATGGAATTTGAAGAGCATCTTTATTTAGATCTGCAGTTGGGGGAGATTAACAGAAAAACTGCCCATCTCTCCACTTCTCCTTACTGGGGCGGAAGACAAGGAAGGAAGCAGGGGAGTCAAACAGACAGATAGGTGTGGCGACAGTGTGAAAGGATACAGAGAGACTTACGGTTCGGGTTTATGTTTCTTTTTGCAGAAGATGGAGAGGAGATGGATGCTGGAGAGTGAGGGAGGGAGCCCTGGTGAGCCCTGGATGGAGGGATCTGCAGGAGGAGAGGAAAGAGGGATGTGAGTTGGGAAAGTAATGTGAAGAGAGACTGTGAGGGGGGTTAGGAAAGTAGACACAGAGAAAAGAGAGAGAGAGCAGGGGGAAATTGAGGAATTTAAACAGTGTGTGTTATCTTAAGTGTTTTATTTATGTTAAACAGTTCCGGGAGAGGCTTGAATTCCTGCTGAAAGGGGGCATGCTGTCTCTGTAGTGTAGCGTAGATGACTGAGATTTCTTTGATCACCTTGGTAACCCTCTCCCAATATGACTGCTGCTGGTGAATTGTTGCTGATCTCAGATCAGAATTTGGCTGGTCTGACTGTATAGTTTATTGTCTACTGCTTGGAGGTCAGTTCATTAGCATTCAGTCTGTCCTCAAGCACAAGGGGATAGAGAGAAGTGTGAATATTAGCAGGTGTTAGTTTCTGGGACTGATAGAAGAAAATGCTTCCCATTGTTGTGTTTGTGGTCCATTTTCAGATTAACAAAATCATATCATTCGTTGGTGTATTATCAGTGAGCTACCTAAAAACGTTGAAAGTTGTACTTTTATTTTAATTTTAATCTACAATTAACATTTTCTGAATTATTTGTCACTTGCTTTAGTTAATTCTATAATACATTTTATTGGCATCTAATCTTGAATAAGGGACATGTTGCAGTGAGGCGAGAGTTGCAGTTGCACATGCCGACCAAAAGAGGGCAACATGATGTCAGAATTCCTGTTCTGGGTCCTCAATGGGATTGTAGGTGTCAGGTTAAACGTGTAAGTAACAATAATTTACATTTACGCTTGGAACGGTTTCCCCCGCGCTGTCAGTCTGCAGTTCAAAGCGCCTTCCATCCTCCTGGCAACAAAGCATTGCATTGTCACATGGCGGAGATAGCAAGCTTGGGATGAAGTTCTTCACAGTCCAGGTGTCATTATGAAAGACCTTGCCTTGCCGTGGAAGCGAATCAAAACAAAGGGGAAATTAAATGTGCTACTCCCTTCCTCCTGAAACCATCGCGGCTGCCTGGCTGGGCCTCAGCCAAGGACGTCTGGATGTGAAAGGAACCACCTTATATTGCCTTGCTTTTATTTCTCTTCTAGTCTGAGTTTCAGGTTTTGTGATGTTCATATTTAAGATGTGTCATTATCTTTACAATTGTTGTTCATGGAAGCTCTGAGAAATTGGAGAAATCTCCAAGTCTTCTCCAAAATTTCTGCTTTTACAAAACACAACACATTCAGATTAGAGTAGTCCAGTTGATGTGATCTTTGATTGGTACAGTTGTGGTCTGATTGCTAAAGAATGTTAGGATATGATGGTGAGAATAGTGTTATTGATGTCCATCAACACGCCCCCTTAGTGAAATTGTTTCTCGCAGTCCATTCTTCTGAGGGGACCACCATCCTCATTCCCACTACTAACCCTCCATATCATGAAACCTCTTACCCTAGTGGTTAGAGTGTTGGACCAGTAACCAAAAGGTTGCTGGATCGAATCCTCGAGCTGACAAGGTAAAAATCTGTTGTTCTACCCCTGAGCAAGGAAGTAAACCCACTGTTCCCCAGGCGCCGTGGATGTCGATTAAGGTAGCCCCCCGCACCTCTCTGATTCAGAGGGGTTGTGTTAAATGTGGAAGACATATTTCAGTTGAATGCGTTCAGTTGTACAACTGACTAGGTATCCCCCTTTCCCTTCTTCCCCCCTCCTTGGGGGAGAGTGATAGCCCTCTTTGTCACAGTGCTCTGCCTTTGTTCCCTGCCAGGGGCTGCCTGCTGGAAACACGGTGGCAGGGTCAGTGGTAGTTCAATATCTGGCCAGAAGAGGGCAAGGTGCCCTGGCATTGGGAGGTACTGTAGTTCAAGAGAGAAATGGTACAGTAGTGGTATGGCATTTTACAAACCACAGGCATGTCCTGACTAGAACATGCAAAGAAAACATCAGGCAACATGTACAATATATATATATTTTTAATTACGTTCCTTATTATGGTTATAATTATGATTATTATGATTATTAAAGGTATTAGGAAGCAGTAAGTCAATATATCTAATCAGTATTATTACTTATACTAAATGTTATTACTACTACTGATAATACACAGTGCTACTAATTACAAACTAATAGAAAGATAACTACTGTATTACCACAGACAATAAACTAATACTGGCACCAGTGGAAATACACAACAGTACTGCACATGTAGAACAATTCAATTACGTTGGTCATGCTGTACAATTAGACTTTCCTGTTACGGAATTTAATTGTAAATTACTTGCATGTTTGATGGGACATTTGCAAGTATGCAGGGATCATTTCATTTGTCTCTCAATGCATTCTCTCCAGGATCATGAAGGTACTGTAGAACTAAAAAGATTTATCACTCTTATCAAACTGTGCTCAAATGATATATATTGAAAACTATTTAGCCTACTGTATTGAAAAACAACTATGGATTGCACATAAAAATAGATTGGAAAAAGGATGTCAAACTCGCCAATATAGTGTATTAGCCTTAAAAACTTATTCAGGATCGGTGGGTCCCCTGCGGGACGGTTGAGCTAACGTAGGCTAATGCGGTTAGCATGAGGTTGTAAGTAACTAGAACATTTCCCAGGATATCGACATATCTGATAATGGCATAAAGCTTAAATTCTTGTTAATCTAACTGCACTGTCCAATTTACAGTAGCTATTACAGTGAAAGAATACCATGCTATTGTTTGAGGAGAGTGCATAGTTTTGAACATGAAACGTTATTAATAAACCAATTAGGCACATTTGGGCAGTCTTGATACAACATTTTGAACAGAAATCCAATGGTTCATTGGATCAGTCTGAACCTCTGCACATACACTGCTGCCATTTAGCGGCCAAAATCTAAATTGTACCTGGGCTGGACTAATACATTATGGCCTTTCTCTTGCATTTGAAATATGATGGTACAAAAAAATACAGAAAAACGGTTGGTTTTTTCTTTGTATTATCTTTTACCAGATCTATTGTGTTATATTCTCTTAGATTACTTTCACATTTCCACAAACCTCAAAGTGTTTCCTTTCAAATAGTACCAAGAAAATGCATATCCTTGCTTCAGGGCCTGAGCTACAGGCAGTTAGATTTGGGTATGTCATTTTATGCGAAAATTTAGGGGGCCGATCCTTTGTCAAAATATTTTTACTGAAATGTTTCTGATTGTCAATATATCCTTTTGCTTTCTGACACACATTTATGTGGCAAGCTCATTTTCACCAATGTGTGTTTAGAAACAACATAAGCAATACCAGGTGCATTTAGACACCATGTTTCCATTCTGTAAAACAAACTCTTTGTACTGTCAAACAACCCTCAAAACTAACTCATTACAAATATATCTCCTGTTTCCCTCTTTGTCTTTGGTCTCATCTGGGCTAATGTGGAATGCATATTCAGAGCCGAAAGAGTTTTGCTGAAGTATACATTTTGTTTTCTTCTCAAACACCAAACAGCCAAAAAGCAGCTTGGTTTTTGTCTAACATTTAGCTAATTGATTATCACATGCCTTTGCCTTATCAGCAAACTGTTATTTTGTAAATTAATATGCAGGCTCGATCTGCCTTTGTAGTACATTATTTGTTGACAAAATATGCAGACAGAGAGGAACACAAGTAGGTTTTCTGTTGCAGTGTCTAATTACATTTGCTCGCACCTATACAAAGACGGGAGTATTTATAGCTGAAATGTATTCACACTCCCCCGGTGAAATTGCATGCCAGGCATCTGTTTATGAAGTGACTCTTTAACTCCCAACATTCTGGAACGCTCTACAACGACCGGGGAGAATGAAGGCATAATCGCTCCTGTCTTTCTGATCCGCCAACTGATCTTTATGTGATCACTTTGACTTGTTTATTTGGTTTCTGCGGGATTTCTTATCGCTTCCACCATATTTCGAGGAGAAATAGATTGTGAGGAAGGGATAGAGGGAGATGGACGGAAAAATGGAAGAGAATGAAAGGTCATCAGAAAATGAAGGATGGAGAGAGGGGGGAAAAGACAGAGGGAGAGAGAGAGATCATTTATCTGCTACACCTCTATGTAGATTGGTTTGGAGTTGCAGTACACTTGCCTTTTAACATAGCATACAGACAGACAGGCAGACAGACAGACAGGCATACAGACAGAAAGGCAGACAGACAGTCAGTGACTAACACTCAGCAGCAGCAGTACCTCACTGCGCACAGATAGTCTGATGTGTCTAATCGGCCCTGGCAGAACATTCTCTGCTTAATTTTAGGCATAATGACGGTGAGGGGGAAATGATACTTTAAAGTGCAGGGGAGAAAGAAGGGAAGGAGAATAAGAGAAAAAAGCTGTGGAAGGTGATTAGTTGTTCTGGCGGATCTTGGCAGTGGAGGAGGCTGGAACACTAATCCGTGCTTTGGTTGGAGACATTTTCGCGCAGTAGGTCCCTCTTTCCGCCCCCTCTCAATTTTAAGCCCCGTGTCAAGCTCAAGCTCCTCTCCAGCGCTCGCTGCTCTCATTTCCTCTGCCTTCTGGCGAGCCCAGCTATTTATAAGAAATAATTTTTCTTCCTCTCTTTTATTTAATTCTTTCCCAGCGTGTTTGATTTTCTGCCCTGCTTAGGAAGGTGCCCAGATGAGTGGCAGGTGGCCAGAGGTTCTCACTCCTCCTCCTTCTCCTCCTCTTCCTCTCCTCGCATGTCTTTTTCACTCCCAGAATTCTCAGCTGAGACGTGGCCTAGCTGCCTGACACTACCTGAGGAGATGTGTAAGCACACACACACACACACACACACACATGCACACGCACTCTCTCACACACACACACAGCACAAAATGTGTCAATGGCAAAGGTGTTATTTCTACCAGAAATATGTAGACTTATTTAAACAATTTAGCATAACAAGTGTAGCAATGTGTTTGTGCATTGGCACCATGCCCAGACAATAAGCCTTAGATTTTGTATGGTGGCATAATTTATCCAGTGCATTATTTGATTGTTTTGGCTGGTTGGTTTAATTGATCGCAGAACAATTTTTTTATCCATCAGCATCAGCATTCTATCTCATTTTAAAGCAGACCTACAGTTATTTGGATTCTAAGTCACTTTATATCATTGCTTTGTAAACATATTCCTATTGCAGTACAATAAGGCTTTGTCTGTGTTTTAAGTACTGCCGTGTGTACAGTTGCTCTTTTCTACACACTCTGGTCCATTGTTGAGCTGAGTTCAGCAGTAGGCCTCAGATCAGAGGAGGGTATTTAAAAATGCAATCGCCCAAAAACCAAAAAATAGATTTCCTATTCTCCCCCGATGCACCCGCACTAGACGTGTCTTCAAGCATATGTTTCAAGTCCTTTGTAGTGGGAGACATACGTTGGGCTTATATTCATACGCTACACAAAATGTGTTCCTCTTTGGCCCTTAGACGGCTTATACAGTTTATTATCATCCAAAAGGCCATGATTGGTTTGTCTTTTGACCCTTCTGACTTGTGTGCAGTGAAACATACTTTCTTCTTCTTCTTGGCATGATCTTTCTAATTCATATTTACAGAGGCTTAAATATCACAACCCTCTAAAATGCTAACCTCCCTTATTATTGTAATGGTGAGAGGTTAGCATGTCTTGGGGCTATGATGTTTGTGTATCTCTAACTTTCACACTCATCATTATTCACGATTATTCACGATTCATTCAGGACTATCCGGAATCAGGGTAGCATCTACATTCATGTAAAAGTGTTTAGAAACATATTCTATTCTTATTTACAATAAAAATAACTCCAAAATGACACAATACATTATTTACCATTCATTCCTAATAAAATGTGATTTTCACCCTCCAAAATGACCTGTGAAATTGTCTAAGTTTCCCCAGCAAATTATATTTTTCTGGAAAATGATATTCATGCACAATTTTTCCCCCCACAAAACATTGATTTGGAATAGAGTATTAAAATGAATAGGAAATCCATTTTCAAAGGCCTTTGGTTTGACAAGGGTATTAATGTTGTATGTGACTTGTTAGACAACACTGGAGAGTTTTTGCCGTTTGATGAGTTCATTGGTAAATTTCTGGTTAATATTACTCAGAGAGAATATATGACGGTTTGCAAAGCAATTCCACATCCGTTACTTGGACTTATTAAGAACACTTTGTTATATTATGAGGTTGTTCCTACTTTTCTAAGTTTACAAATTACTGACTCAAATCTTTTGGATAAAAAAATTCCACAATAAGTGGATACGATCGGCAGTTAATGAAGTAATTAAGGGTGATTGTAATTGAATATATTGCTATGGAAGTGACCAACCCATGCAATGGCCAAAAACGACTACCGTTTACCTTAATAGTACAGTTATCCCAAAAGTTGAAGAAACAATTTTTAAAATATTTCCTTCCATCTACCCTGTTAAGGATTTCTTGCACAAATGATTCAATTTTGACAAAATGCCTTGTGTTTTTTGTTCCTCTGATTCATAATCTATAGAGCATTTATTTTTTTCATACCGACATTCTAGTAATCTATGGATTGAAATTCATGAATGGTTGTGTATAAAATCTCCATAAAAAATAAAAATAATAAAAAATACAAAAATAAATAATAAATAATACAAATATTTCAAAAAAACATATATATTTACCATACATTTTTAATAGGTACAAAATAATCTGAAAACAACCAAAACAAACAGCACGTGCATTCAACAAGTTTGTAGTGTCACAAGCTTGGAATAATCATTGCGTGCTTGGAATTTTGGACCAAATACTTCAAGACACATGAGTGAATTTGCATCGCTTTACTATTGGTCCCCCAAAATGGGGGAACTATGTACAAAAAGTGGCGTAATTTCTAAATGGTTCACCAGATATGGATGAAAATATCCTCAAAGCTGACAGTCTGCACTTTAACCTCATTGCTATTGTATTATTTCAAATCCAAAGTGCTGGAGTACAGAGCCAAAACAACAAACAAATTGTCACTGTCTTAATACTTTTCAAACTCATTGTAAATGACCCAAACACATAGAATGTAGTACATTTAACATATTATTTACTTAAATTTAGATCTCATTAAATGTATGAACAGCAAAATAAATCAAGTAAATCTAGTGTAGTGATGAATATTTGACTTATATGAAATGCATCAACTGGTGAAATACTTGAAGTTGAAAAAAGAGGTACAAGTTACATGATTTTGAATGATTTTTTGCAATATTTCTTTCTCAATCTCTCAGTTTAAATGTTTCTCCGTCTTCCCTCCTCAACAGCCAGTAAAATACATTTCCCTGACCTTTGCATTGTCTGAGCACCAGGGGTCAAATTCCAGCGTCCATTACGCTGCCATTTAATTTCATTATAAAATATGCTCAACAGAATAACGAGAGCTTGGGGAATTCACCTATAGATTTGAATCTTGTGGCCGAAAAAAAGGAAAGAAATGGTTACCTGGTCAGAAGGGGGACTGAACCGGGAAACGATTGAACTTTAAGTCCTACTTTTCTCTTCTCTAAAGTAAAGGAACTCACTCAAGCTGATGACCCAGAGAGCTGAAAGTGGAACAGACATGAACAGAAAGTAGGATCTGGATGGTGGATAGCATTTCTTATAGGGGGATGATAGGGGAACATCCACAAGGTAACAGCACCAGGTGTGTGTGTCCTATACGTAAACAGACATGTAAGGATGCTAATTGTGCCACTTAGGGCCCCAGACTGTGTGCGTTTACCTGGAAATAACATTCAGAGGCATAAACCCCCGTACACAACAGCTGCCACTTTAGAGGTGTCAGGCTTTTTCAACTTCTATGTCTATCTGATGAAAGCTATTAGGGTACAACCACTATACATTCATTCAGATATGGGCAGTAACTACACTGCCAACATTGTTCAAAGGCCTTAACCATAACGACCCATTAGACTCTGTCAGAATGTCAGTTCTGATACTGTAATGTACTGTGAATCGGTGTCCAATACTATGTGATGGATGCCCCACTTAGTTCTTTCTCCAAAACTGCAAACTGTCCCTTTTTTAAGAAACTTTGCAAAAGCATGGTCTTTCTTAATCCCCTCACCTTTGTCCAGTTGGTAAAGGTGCAGAGTGAATAATGTGCCTTGCTTCCACTAAAAGTAGTCATCTGATCCATGTTTCTCAGGACGTGATCTCTTAAAGCCGCTGCCACCGGTGTCCTTGCCAGCCTCTGTCTCCATCAATCGCCCGGCTATGGGTGGAACAGAGGAAGAGGGGGGCGATAAATGGACTGAAAACTTTTAGAGGTGTGAGCTGTGTCGGCGGCCGGCTGGGGCGAGGGGGAAGAGTTGCTCTGTCTTCTCTAATGGGAGTGGGGCGCTGATAGATATTGATAGAGATTTTAATGAATGTTCGGGAGGGATGGCACCTTAAGCACTCCTCTGGTAATGCAGTGTGACAGTGTATTTGTACTAATAACCCCTAAAAGTGGTGATAAAAAACTGTGGGCTCCTACTGGAGCTGTGATGGATGTGGTGGGAGTAATTAAACTCCATTAGGCTGGGGGTTCACTTACCCTGGGACGAGTGTGTGTGTGTGTGTCTGTCTGGGCCGGACATTCAGGCAGCCGGGAGGTGGACGGATGCATTAAAGCAGCATTATTCCCAGCCAGGCCATCCCAGGGAAAAGGGCACGAATGTGTATGTAAGTCTGTGTGTGAAGGACTCATGAGTGCAATTTGTCTCTATGACCTATCAGATATTTGGCTCTTTTGTACTCCCATGTTTCATCGCTGATCCCAAAATAATGTGTTTACGTGTGTGTGTGTGTGTGCGCTTGATAGTGTCCGTGTGTACAGTATACATGCCGAAGGTTGCAGAGGAGGCATCTTCACACATACAATAGGGTTTTTGTGTTGACAAGTATGTACATTTCAGTCTGTTTTCACCATGCTGAATGTCCCCTTGTTGGACCACTGCAGTGTTTAAATGCCAGGAGAGAAGCCCCGGGCTATACTTTCTACCACACTCTGGGAATACACTGCACCACCATGTTTTACTCTCTCTCCTCTTCACCCTCTCTCTCTCTCGCTCTCTCTCTCGTACGCACACACATCTCAGGCGCTGGTCACAGCAGCATTGCATCCCCCTCCCCTGCTGTTTTAGTGAGCGTTGATTCCAGAGGACTGGCATCATGGCTGGCACCCAGGCCTGGGCTCTGGCCTCTGCAAATGGCTGCGGTAATGACCCTCCTGGGAGGGCCCTGGTTGGACGGCTGAGCGAACGTGTCCAGGTGCTGCAACATAAGCATTTCATTAAATATTAAGCCACCATTTGCAAGCTCCTAGCAGCTCTAGTGGTGAGAAAAAATGCCTTTTTGGCATTGGTCCAAAAAGTGACTAAATGTATGTGAGATATATATATATTTTTTTTTTTCCCCAGACTCTCTCTCTCTCTCTCTAAATCACACTTTGCATTTACTTGACCTTTCTTCTGCTAATTAGTTGCCTTGTTGAAAAGCATTGTAGGGAATATATTTGGGGCAATGCGGCTCTCATCTCCCTGTGTGTGACGGTGATGGCTCGCAAATGTGCTGATGATTTATTCAGGGGAGCCTTTTTCTTCTGATTCCAAAATACACAAACCGTAAAGCACTCCCCCGCCATAACCCCACTACTCAAAACAGGGGGAAAGGACAGAGTTCTGTGTGGTTTGGGACACATTGGCATTGCAATGTGCCTATACACATCTGAGAGGTCGCTCTATTCCTGTATTGAAATGCACAGTTCAGACGCGTGCGCATACATCGATGGATTTGATTGGTGATGTTGATTTTATTAATGCAATACTAAATGTTCATCTAAAATCCATGTTGTTTTACTCTACTCGGAGTGAGTAATGTGTGACTGAATAAATGAGGGAGTGAGTAATGAATGACTGAATGAATGAGGGAGCCTGGATAGAGAGTGGATAAATAATTAGTCTTGAAAGCCCGACCCTAGGCAACAGCCGTGACTAGGGTCTGGTTTGAATGATGGACTCTTTAAGCAACTTCAATAAGGAAAAGACAACTCTCCCAACAAATCACAAGGCAGACATGCCAGGACATTGTGATTCTAAAACAAAGTTTGCAGGCAAAACCTTTGCAGTGGTTTTAGGGAAGGTAGTTGATGCAAACTATCCACTTGTGAAACACACTCATTAAAAATAACCTCTGTGATCTCCATCTTGCTAGCTACTATTTATTTTTTTCAAGCGGATAAGGTTGTGATGTAGGCCATGATGTAGTTCCTCGATGCAGTGGTGATTTAAAAAAATATATATAATAATTGTGGGATGCATGCCTGCAAAGCCACTACACAACACAACACCAAACAATACATTAATTGCACTATGACGGTGACAAACGGTGCCCACAAACTGTTAGGGCCTACATAAAGCTGTCCCAACAGCAGAGTCCCAACAGCAGTCCCAACACCTTGCCACTGCTACACCTGGCTATCAGCAGAGGCTTGTTTGGCAGCGAAACAGTTCATTCAGCCTCATTTACTGCCTTTTAAACAGCTGATATGGCTGACTTGCTTAAACAAATATGGTTTCTACTGAAAATTGAGATGTACAAACTATAGCATAAGGGGACGACAAGCGGATAAGGGGAAATCCGTAATTCTGATTATAACATTAATGAGCGAGCTAGGACGGACGTAGTCAATATAACTATTTGTTCAGCACTTTTGAAATGTACAGCAACAGAATTCAGAACATGGGTCGTTCTTACAGTGTTCTCCCTGTACACCAAGTCAGAACCGTATGATAAATAAAGGGGGCATATTAGCAGAGAATGAAAGCTCTTACAATATTCGATCATTACATTTCTCAAAAACAAGTTATAGGCTACATGTGCACCACCAAGTCTGAACAGTAGGCGAAATGAAGAGGTGAAAATAGACCAAATTATTAGGGTGAGACTGTCACGAATCCCGTTTCCTGAGTCGTTTTTTTGCCTGTGTTCTGTCCTGGAGTGTTTTTTCCGGCGTCCTGGAACGCACCCTGTCTGGTTGCCGGGCAATGTAGCCAGTTGGGAGTTCTGATTACCCGCACCTGTATCCCATCAGCTATCTGCACACCTGGTCCTGATCATCATCTCTCCTCTTCATAAGCCCGGACCTGACATCCATTCCCTGCCGGATCGTTAGCCATGAACAGTATGTTGTGCCATAGTATCAGCCTCAAGTTGGATAGAATTTGTTTTGTTGTTTTTTACGTATTGCTTGCCTTAAACTTACCTCCGTTTGTTTTGTCTTCAGTTACTCACCCGGATCATTTACCCCATTCCCGCCTGGTCGTCGGAGGATTCTGCTACCCCATTGGATCCACCTATTTACTCCCATCAACTCACCACCGCTGCCCGCTACGCCACCTGGATATATCTACCCATTCACATTCACTTGTAAATAAATACTCACCTTCTTCCTACTCTCCTTGTCCTGGTCTGCTTCTGGGTTCGATTTTGAAAGAACGTGACAGAACGATCCGGCCAAGGATGAACCCAGCGGACCTGGACTCCGTTTGCCATGCCATTACCCAGCAGGGGAAGACATTGGGACAACACAAGATGACGCTACAGGAGATAGCGGGTTCAATCCAGAACTTATCTGCTAGCTTGACACAAATCCAGGATCAGCTCAGTTTGCCGGCGATTCATTCACCACCTGTTTCACCCATCTCACCTGCCGTGTCTGGAGCGGTTTCCTTCCGTGAACCCAAGGTACCGACGCCTGATAAATATGAAGGGGATTTGGGAAGATGCCGTTCGTTTCTTATGCAGTGTGGGTTAGTGTTTGATCTGCAGCCCCATTCTTACGCCACTGACAAGGCTAGGATAGCCTTTGTTATTGAACTGCTGCGTGGAAGAGCTCTGGAATGGGCTTCAGCCGTTTGGGAACGACAGGGGACCTGCATGGCTTCATACCTGGAGTTCACGGGAGAGATGAGAAAGCTTTTTGACCATCCAGTCCGAGGTAAAGACGCAGCTAAACGTTTGTTCACTCTTCGCCAAGGAGCTCGCAGTGTGGCAGACTTTATGATCGAGTTCAGGACATTGGCTGTGGAGAGTGGTTGGAATGAGGAGTCACTACAAGCGGCTTTTTACCAGGGGTTGTCGGAGCAACTCAAGGACGAGCTGATATCCTATCCAGAGCCTAGTGACCTAGACAGCTTGGTCACTTTATCTATTCGGGTAGATAATAGAGTCCGAGAGAGAAGGAGGGAGAAGCAGTGGGGCCCATCCAATCAATCAGCAACTCGGTTACCATTCGGTTCAGGAAGTGAACCAGAACGTATTGATCGTTATTCCCCACACGGGATTAGTGGAGGGGTCTTGCCACCAGATTCTGAACCAATGCAAGTGGGGCGACACGGGCTAACTAAGGAGGAGCGCCAACGTAGACGTGAGACCAACAGCTGTTTCTACTGTGGTAGCTCGGGACATTACATCTCCGCTTGTCCACAGCGCCCGTTAAACTGCCCGGCTCGCTAGTTTTGGGAGGAATTTTAGCGAGCCAGTTTCAATCTCTCAAGGATCCTGTCAGACCCAGTTTTCCTGCGACCCTTATGAATAAGGATCAGAGCTTAGAGATGAACGCTCTTATCGATTCAGGTGCCGATGGCAGCTTTATTGATGCCGACTTGGTGGAACAGCTGGGGCTTTCCAAGGAGCAATTGCCGGAAGCCATTGAAGCAACCACTCTGAACGGCAGTAGTCTGGCACGGATCACTATGAGGACTGAACCGGTTAAGATGTTGGTGTCGGGGAATCATTCAGAGTTTATCTCCTTCTTCATTCTGTCCTCGCCCCATGTTCCTCTGGTTCTTGGTTACCCCTGGCTGAAGGAACACAATCCCTCGTTTGATTGGGTGACGGGTAAGGTAACTAGTTGGAGCATTGAGTGTCATGCTAACTGCCTTAGGACTGCCTGTTCTCCTGCTGTTTCCAGTCAGGTCAGTGACTCTGCTCCTCCTGATTTGTCCCTGGTTCCAGAAACATATCACGAGTTGGGTGAAGTATTCAGTAAACAGAAGGCTCTGTCCCTTCCTCCCCATCGACCTTATGACTGTGCGATTAATCTGTTTCCTGGAGCTGCCTTTCCCAAGGGACGGTTATACAGTATCTCTCGACCTGAACGTGAGGCCTTGGAGACCTACATCAAGGAGTCTCTAGCTGCAGGTCTCATTCGGCCCTCGTCATCACCTCTGGGAGCAGGATTTTTTTTGTGAGCAAGAAGGATGGCTCTCTTCGACCGTGTATTGATTATCGGGGTTTGAATGATATTACGGTCAAGAACAAGTATCCCCTGCCCTTGATGAGCTCGGCTTTCGATTCCTTACAGGGTGCTACGGTTTTTACGAAGCTTGATTTACGTAATGCTTATCATTTGGTTCGGATCAAAGAGGGGGACGAGTGGTTGACTGGGTTCAATACTCCGATGGGACATTTTGAGTACCAGGTGATGCCGTTTGGACTGACCACAAGAATCTGGCTTACGTGCAATCGGCTAAACGTCTCAACTCCCGTCAGGCCCGGTGGGCTTTGTTTTTTGGACGCTTCAATTTTTCCCTGACGTTCCGACCTGGGTCGAAGAACGGGAAGGCGGACGCCCTGTCCCGGATGTTCTCCAAGACGGAGGAGAGTGGGGCCAAGACTGAGACGATTCTTCCCCAGAACGTTGTCGTGGGAGCCGTTACATGGAGGATTGAGGAGGATGTGATGGCAGCCCTTCGGACACAGCCCGGGCCCGGTAACGGTCCACCCGGTCGGTTGTTCGTGCCTGAGTCGGTTCGTTCTGCTGTCCTTCAGTGGTCCCACGCCAGCAAGATAGCTTGTCACCCTGGCGTTGCTCGGACTATGGCGCTACTGCGCAGACGATTTTGGTGGCCTGCCATGGGAGAAGATACCCGGAGGTTTGTTGCCGCCTGTCCTGTTTGTGCGCAGAATAAGAGTACCAACCGGGCCAGCTCTGGGCTTCTTCACCCCCTACCTATTCCCCGGCGACCTTGGTCGCATCTGGCCCTGGATTTTGTCACGGGGTTGCCCTCTTCTGTTGGTAACACGGTTATTCTGACCATTGTGGATAGATTCAGCAAGTTTGCCCACTTTGTTCCCCTCTCCAAGCTGCCTTCTGCCACTGAGATGTCCGAGATCCTGGTTAGGGAGGTGTTCAGGGTCCACGGGTTGCCCTGTGACATTGTTTCTGACCGTGGTCCTCAGTTTACCTCTGCTGTCTGGAAATCCTTCTGTTTGGCCATTGGAGCTACAGTCAGTCTCACATCTGGATTTCACCCCCAATCTAATGGTCAGGCGGAGAGAGCCAACCAGAAGATGGAGTCCACGCTGCGCTGTCTTGTTTCCTCTGATCCCACCTCTTGGTCCTCTCAATTACCCTGGGTCGAGTATGCTCATAATACTCTCCCTTCATCTGCCACTGGGATGTCTCCCTTCCAGTGCCTGTACGGTTACCAACCTCCCTTGTTTCCTTCTCAGGAGCGGGATCTCTCGGTTCCTTCTGTCCAGACCCACATTCGTCGTTGCCACCGCACCTGGCATCGGGCCAGGAAGGCCCTCCTTAAGGTTTCTGACCGGTATCAGATCCAGGCGAATCGTCGCCGTATTCCTGCCCCCGCTTATACCGTCGGAGATAGGGTTTGGTTGGCTACACGGGATCTTCCTCTACGGACTGAGTCGAGGAAACTGTCACCGAAGTTCATTGGTCCGTTTGTAGTGGAGAGGATCATTAATCCTGTTGTGGTCCGACTCAAGTTGCCTGCTACACTAAGAGTACATCCCACCTTTCATGTCTCCTGCCTCAAGCCGGTTCTCCTCAGTCCTCTGTTGCCCCCTCCTCCTCGTCCTCCTCCTCCTCGGATGATCGGAGGTGGTCCTGTCTACACGGTGCGCCGCATCATGGACTCCAGACGGCGGGGTCGAGGGTACCAGTATTTAGTGGATTGGGAAGGATATGGTCCTGAGGAGAGGAGTTGGATTCCTCGGCGTCAGATCCTTGACGATGACCTGCTTCGTGACTTTTACCGCCTCCACCCTGGCGCTCCGGGTAGTCTGCCCGGTGGCGTTCGTCGGAGGGGGGGTACTGTCACGAATCCCGTTTCCTGAGTCGGTTTTTTGCCTGTGTTCTGTCCTGGAGTGTTTTTTCCGGCGTCCTGGAACGCACCCTGTCTGGTTGCCGGGCAATGTAGCCAGTTGGGAGTTCTGATTACCCGCACCTGTATCCCATCAGCTATCTGCACACCTGGTCCTGATCATCATCTCTCCTCTTCATAAGCCCGGACCTGACATCCATTCCCTGCCGGATCGTTAGCCATGAACAGTATGTTGTGCCATAGTATCAGCCTCAAGTTGGATAGAATTTGTTTTGTTGTTTTTTACGTATTGCTTGCCTTAAACTTACCTCCGTTTGTTTTGTCTTCAGTTACTCACCCGGATCATTTACCCCATTCCCGCCTGGTCGTCGGAGGATTCTGCTACCCCATTGGATCCACCTATTTACTCCCATCAACTCACCACCGCTGCCCGCTACGCCACCTGGATATATCTACCCATTCACATTCACTTGTAAATAAATACTCACCTTCTTCCTACTCTCCTTGTCCTGGTCTGCTTCTGGGTTCGATTTTGAAAGAACGTGACAGAGACACATGGGCTACTAACAGTTTACTACACAAAGTACAATTCATATTACTTTCTTAGCTACAGTATACATATCTCCCTGGCATATCAGATCATTTATGCAGCAGTATAGAATACAGTTTTGAACAACCTTGTTGTGCTGTGCTCACTTGAACAGGAAGGTCCAACAAAACACCATCCAACAAAATGCTTACTTGCAGGTTCCTTCTAGACAATGCAACAACAATAAGAAATTATAAAATATAAGAATATGAACATAAAGTAAATGTAGAATGGAATAAACATTATACCATAAGTATAATACAGTTAGGCACAATTTATAGTCCAATATTTACACGTGTTTTGGGGATGGGGGATTGGGGGCCTGTGTGTGTGTGTGTGTGTGTGTGTGTGTGTGTGTGTGTGTAAACAGCTGGATGTTACTCAGGCCCTTAGCTGATGGCAAGTCTTGGGACTGTGTTGACGCGTGCCTTCAGGTGCATACTGGTCTCCATTTCACGCATAACAGAGTTACCTCAGACACACACATGGCCAAGGAGAACAGGTGTGTGTGTGTGTGTTTGTGTGTGTGTGTGTGTGTGTTTGCCTGTGTGTGCGAATCACTACAAGGACTTTCTGTGTGCGTATCTTCAGTGTTTCAAAGCCTTCAGTCATGTTGATGCAAATCGAACACCGACTCCAGTGGATTACGGGCTGTTCAGGCATTATACCCTATGAAAATGATGCACTATCTTTTGCAGGTAAAGAATGGGCTCCAAATTTGCATCGCCAAATTCATGAAAACGTATTTGACTTCCAAGAAGCATGAATCCGAAAAGTTACAAACATTAACTACAACTCCCACCACGTGTATATGACTATCTTTCAACAGTTTGCCGGTCTACATGCTAACAATTCTGCAGGAGATTTAATTCAAATGAGACTTTTCAAACTTTCTGCAATGTGTCTTACTTCTTGAGTGTCAAATATTTTATAAAAGGCATCAGGTATGAATGAATCCAATTTTATATATATACAGTGGTTTGCGAAAGTATTCACCCCCTTGGCATTTTTCCAAATTTGTTGCCTTACAACCTGGATTTTTATTTTATTTTTAGGGGTTTGTATCATTTGATTTAAACAACATGCCTACCACTTTGAAGATGCAAAATATTTTTTATTGTGAAACAAACAAGAAATACGACTATAAAACAGAAAACTTGAGCGTAAATAACTATTCACCCCCCACCAAAGTCAATAATAAGCTTGGCACATCTAGCCACTGAGATTTTTGCCCATTCTTCAAGGCAAAACTGCTCCAGCTCCTTCAAGTTGGATGGGTTCCGCTGGTGTACAGCAATCTTTAAGTTACACCACAGATTCTCAATTGGATTGAGGTCTTGGCATTGACTAGGTCATTCCAAGACATGTGAATGTTTCCCCTTAAACCACTTGAGTGTTGCTTTAGCAGTATGCTTAGGGTCATTGTCCTGCTGATAGGTGATCCTCCGTCCCAGTCTGAAATGATGAATACTTTTTGCGAGACACTGTATACACTACCGGTCAAAAGTTTGATAACATCTTCTCTTCAAGGGTTTTTCTTTGCTCTTACTATTTTCTCCATTGTAGAATAATAGTGAAGATGTCAAAACTATAAAATAACTGATATGGAATCATGTATTAACCAAAAAAGTGTTCAACAAATCTAAATATATTTTACATTTGACATTCTTCAAAGTAGCTACCCTTTGCCTTGATGACAGCTTTGCACAGAGCTGGTGTAACTGATGGTCAATACCTTGACCACCTGGGCGAACCGGCCAAGACATGGGCCCTGGGCAAGCCGGTTGGGGCGTGGAAGCCCAACTAACCGGCAGGAGCGTGGGAGCCTGGCGAGCCGGCTGAGACATGGAAGCCCGACGATCTGGCTGAGGTAAGACGCCTGTCGATCCCACTGCAGCGAGGAAGCCCGATGATCCGGTGGAGTGTGACGTGGGGTGGAAACCAACCGAGGCAAGGAAACCTCTCGAGCCAGCAAGGGCGTGGAAGCCCAATGGGCTGGCTTAGGCACCCCCGGTTCAATCGGCGGCGGAATCCACCCCGACGTCACCAACAAAACAAAAAACTCCTGAACTCGCTGGGCGAACAAGAACTGACGATCTGGCTGAGGCCCGACGTAGGATGGGAGCCATCCGAGCCAACCGGGGCAAGGAAACCTCTCAAGCCAGCCATTGCGTGGAAGTCCGACGAGCTGGCTTGGCACCCCCGGTTCCATCGGCGTCGACCCAGAGCCGATGTCACCACCAACCCGGAACGCCAGTACTCCCCGGTGCTTCGTATGTTGGCTGATGCATTCTGTCACATGAATTGACACTGGAGAGATGAAGCAGGTACGGGGAGTCAAACATTTAATAAGGAACGGACATGGAACGAGACAGGAACAGCGTCAGCACAAGGGTAACAAAGACAAAAACAATGAACGCAGTAGCAGGGAACAGAGCAAGGGAACTGACAAATATAGGGGAGGAAATAAACAGGTGATGAATGAGTCCAGGTGAGACCAATATCGCTGATGCGCGTGACGAGGGAAGGCAGGTGTGTGTAATAGATGGCAGGAGTACGTGATGCAGGGCAGCCTGGCGCCCCCAAGCGCCAGAGGGGGTAAGAGCGGGAGCAGACGTGACACTTTCAGGCATTTGGAAATAGCTCCCAAGGATGAACCAGATTGTGGAGGTCTACAATTGTTTTTCTGAGGTCTTGGCTGATTTATTTAGATTTTCCCATGATGCAAAGCAAAGAGGCACTGAGTTTAAAGATAGGCCTTGAAATACATCCACAGGTGGACCTCCAATTGACTCAAATGATGCCGATTAGCCTATCAGAAGCTTCTAAAGCCATGACATAATTTTCTGGAATTTTCCAGGCTGTTTTTAAGGCACAGTCATCTTAGTGTATGTAAACTTCTGACCCACTGGAATTGTGATACAGTGAATTATAAGTTAAATAATCTGTCTGTAAACCAATTTCTGGAAAAATTACTTGTGTCATGCACAAAGTAGATGTCCTAACCGACTTGCCAAAACTATAGTTTGTTAGCAAGAAATTTGTGGAGTGGTTGAAAAACAAGTTTTAATGACTCCAACCTAAGTGTATGTGTCACGTTCCTGATCTGTTTTCTCTTGTTTTGTATTTATTTAGCATGGTCAGGGCGTGAGTTGGATGGGTTGTCTATGTGTTGTTTTCTATGTTGGGGTTTTGTGCATTCGGCCTGGTATGATTCTCAATCAGAGGCAGCTGTCAATCGTTGTCTTTGATTGAGAATCATACTTAGGCAGCCGGGGTTCATGTGTGTGTTTGTGGGTGTTTGTATTTCGTGTCAGTTATCGTGCCACACGGGACTGGTTTCGGTTTGATTCTCGTTTATTGTTTTTGTATCTTGAAGTGTTCAGTTTACTTTCATTAAAATATGAACACTTTCCACTCTGCGTCTTGGTCCGATCCCTACACCTCCTCTTCAGACGAAGAGGAGGAAATCTGCCGTTACAGTATGTAAACTTCCGACTTCAACTGTATATATATATAGTATATATATATATATATATATAGATATATACTGTATATATATATATATATATATATATATATATATATATATATACACTGCTCAAAAAAATAAAGGCAACACTAAAATAACACATCCTAGATCTGAATGAATGAAATATTCTTATTAAATACTTTTTTCTTTACATAGTTGAATGTGCTGACAACAACATCACACGAAAAGTATCAATGGAAATCAAATTTATCAACCCATGGAGGTCTGGATTTGGAGTCACACTCAAAATTAAAGTGGAAAACCACACTACAGGCTGATCCAACTTTGATGCAATGTCCTTAAAACAAGTCAAAATGAGGCTTAGTTGTGTGTGTGGCCTCCACGTGCCTGTATGACCTCCCTTCAACGCCTGGGCATGCTCCTGATGAGGTGGCGGATGGTCTCCTGAGGGATCTCCTCCCAGACCTGGACTAAAGCATCCGCCAACTCCTGGACAGTCTGTGGTGCAACAGACTGTTGGTGGATGGAGCGAGACATGTCCCAGATGTGCTCAATTGGATTCAGGTCTGGGGAACGGGCGGGCCAGTCCATAGCATCAATGCCTTCCTCTTGCAGGAACTGCTGACACACTCCAGCCATCTAATCTCGGTACCTAATGGCAGTCAGGCTACCTCTGGCGAGCCCATGTAGGGCTGTGCGGCCCCCCAAAGAAATGCCACCCCACACCATGACTGACCCACCGCCAAACCGGTCATGCTGGAGGATGTTGCAGGCAGCAGAACGTTCTCCACGGCGTCTCCAGACTGTCACATCTGTCACATGTGCTCAGTGTGAACCTGCTTTCATCTGTGAAGAGCACAGGGCGCCAGTGGCAAATTTGCCAATCTTGGTGTTCTCTGGCAAATGCCAAACTTCCTGCACGGTGTTGGGCTGTAAGCACAACCCCCACCTGTGGACGTCGGGCCCTCATACCACCCTCATGGAGTCTGTTTCTGACCGTTTGAGCAGACACATGCACATTTGTGGCCTGCTGGAGGTCATTTTGCAGGGCTCTGGCAGTGCTCCTCTTTGCACAAAGGCGGAGGTAGCGGTCCTGCTGCTGGGTTGTTGCCCTCCTACGGCCTCCTCCACGTCTCCTGGTGTACTAGCCTGTCTCCTGGTAGCGCCTCCATACTCTGGACACTACGCTGACAGACACAGCAAACCTTCTTGCCACAGCTCGCATTGATGTGCCATCCTGGATGAGCTGCACTACCTGAGCCACTTGTGTGGGTTGTAGACTCCGTCTCATGCTACCACTAGAGTGAAAGCACCGCCAGCATTCAAAAGTGACCAAAACATTAGCCAGGAAGCATAGGAACTGAGAAGTGGTCTGTGGTCACCACCTGCAGAACCACTCCTTTATTGGGGGTGTCTTGCTAATTGCCTATAATTTCCATCTGTTGTCTATTCCATTTGCACAACAGCATGTGAAATGTATTGTCAATCAGTGTTGCTTCCTAAGTGGACAGTTTGATTTCACAGAAGTGTGATTGACTTGGAGTTACATTGTGTTGTTTAAGTGTTCCCTTTATTTTTTTGAGCAGTGTATATTCAACGACTGTATTTTCATGAATTTGATGATATAATCTTGAAGCACATTCAAAAGACCCGTCACATGGGATATGACATGACGTCACTTTCACAAGGTTTTAGAAGGGTAGAGTTAAGGGATGGTTTGGCCTTTTATTTCCATGGCAATTGCCAACCGTCAACTAGGGGCAATGTGAGTTCCTATTACCGTATAGTAGGCTCGCGTCTCAGAACTTTGCGGGTTCAATCCCAGTTCTAGACACTCGTTTTGTGATTTTCTTTGAGTTTTAAAACCCTAACCTTAACCAGTCTGAATGAATGCCTTCATTTAATCCTAATTCCTACATTTAACCAAAATCTCAGGAATTATGTCAAAATGTAACATTGAGCTTTGTTTCTTTTGCACAGTTTGACTAACAGCTAGACTACAACACGGTCTCTAAAACTTTGTAATTCAAACGGAAACATATTCCGTAATCTCTGTTGCCTGGAGTAACAACAACCGTCTCTATTTTCATTGAGCAAATCATAGCTACCTTTAGTCTAGTGCTTTAGGTAAATCCTTGATTTGATAAAAACAAAGGTTTGACATTATACAGTAATTACTTGATACAAACACGTCAATGAGAATCTTCTATTTTGTTTGTGTGTGTGTGTGTGTGTGTGTGTGTGTGGCAATCACTCCGTGGAGTTTTGGGGGCTAATCTTCATTTTTCAATGGCTTCATTCATGTCACTGCAAATCATAGCTACTTCTATACTACTGCTTTAGATAATTCCTTGATTTCATAAAACAAAGGTTTGACATTATACAGTTATTACTTTATACAAACATGTTCATTGTAACGGTTTTTCTCCTCCTCTTCATCAGAAGAGGAGGAGTAGTGATCGAACCAAGGCGCAGCGTAGTGAAATGACATGATTTATTGAACACGACGGAAAAACAAACTAAACTTGCATAAACAAACAAAACAAATAAACGATGCAGACAGACCTGAACGACTAACTTACATATAACGTGAAGAACGCAATGAACAGGAACAGACTACATAAAACGAACAAACCGCAAACAGTCCCGTATGGTGCAAACATATACACAGACACAGGAGACAACCACCCACAACGAACACTGTGAAAACGCCTACCTAAATATGACTCTTAATTAGAGGAACGCCAAACACCTGCCTCTAATTAAGAGCCATACCAGGCAACCCAATAAACCAACACAGAAACAGAAAACATAGAATGCCCACCCAAACTCACGTCCTGACCAACTAACACATATAAGAAACTAACAGAAATAGGTCAGGAACGTGACATAACCCCCCCCATAAGGTGCGAACTCTGGGCGCACCAGCACAAAGTCTAGGGGAGGGTCTGGGTGGGCATCTGACCACGGTGGTGGCTCAGGCTCCGGGCGAGGTCCCCACCCCACCATAGTCAATCCCAGCTTCCATCTCCCCCTAAAAATGTCCACCCACATCTTACCCCCACAAAATCCTCTTGGTAACATCCACGACAGGGGCAGCACCGGGACAGAGGGATAGATCAAGACAGAGAGATCGATCAGGATATAGAGGTAGCTCAGGATAGAGAGGGAGATCAGGATAAAGAGGTAGCTTAGGATAGAGGGGCAACTCCGGACTGAAGGGCAGCTCCGGACAGAGAGACAGCTCTGGACTGAGGGGCAGTTCTGGATTACTAGCCGCTTCTGGCTGAGGGGCAGCTCATGGCAGGCTGACGGCTCTGGACGCTCATGGCAGGCTGACGGCTCTGGACGCTCATGGCAGGCTGACGGCTCTGGACGCTCATGGCAGGCTGACGGCTCTGGACGCTCATGGCTCGCTGACGGCTCTGGACGCTCATGGCTCGCTGACGGCTCTGGCTGCTCATGGCTCGCTGGCGGCTCTGGCAGCTCATGGCTCGCTGGCGGCTCTGGCAGATCCTGTCTGGCTGGCGGCTCTGGCAGATCCTGTCTGGCTGGCGGCTCTGGCAGATCCTGTCTGGTTGGCGGCTCTGGCGGATCCTGTCTGGTTGGCGGCTCTGGCGGATCCTGTCTGGTTGGCGGCTCTGGCGGATCCTGTCTGACGGACGGCTCTAGCGGCTCCTGTCTGGCGGGCGGCTCTAGCGGCTCCTGTCTGGCGGACGGCTCTAGCGGCTCCTGTCTGGCGGACGGCTCTGTAGGCTCATGGCAGACGGGCGGCTTTGCAGGCTCATGGCAGACGGATGGCTCAGACGGCGCTGGGGAGACGGATGGCTCAGATGGCGCTGGGGAGACGGATGGCTCAGATGGCGCTGGGGAGACGGATGGCTCAGATGGCGCTGGGGAGACGGATGGCTCAGATGGCGCTGGGGAGACGGATGGCTCAGATGGCGCTGGGGAGACGGATGGCTCAGATGGCGCTGGGGAGACGGATGGCTCTGGCCGGATAAGGCGCACTGTAGACCTGGTGCGTGGTGCCGGAACTGGAGGCACCGGGCTAAGGACACGCACCTTCATGCTAGTGCAGGGAGCAGGGACAGGGCACACTGGACTCTCAAAGCGTACTCTACACGTGGTGCGTGGTACCGGCACTGGTGGCACCGGGCTGAGGGCAAGCACATCAGGATTAGTACGGGGAGAAGAAACAGTGTGTACAGGGCTCTGGAGACGCACAGGTGGCTTAGTGCGTGGTGCCGGAACTGGAGGCACCGAACTGGATACACGCACTACAGGGAGAGTGCGTGGAGGAGGAACAGGGCTCTGGAAACGCACTGGTAGCCTAGTGCGTAGTGTAGGCACTGTAGGTACTAGGCTGGGGCGGGGAGGTGGCGCCGGAAATACCGGACCGTGCAGGCGTACTGGCTCTCTTGAACATTGAGCCTGCCCAACCTTACCTGGTTGAATGCTCCCGGTCGCCCGACCAGTGCGGGGAGGTGGAATAACCCGCACCGGGCTATGTAGGCGAACCGGGGAAACCATGCGTAAGGCAGGTGCCATGTATGCCGGCCCGAGGAGACGCACTGGAGACCAGACGCGTTGAGCCGGCCTCATGACACCTGGCTCAATGCCCAATCTAGCCCTACCAGTGCGGGGAGGTGGAATAACCGCACCGGGCTATGCACACGTACAGGAGACACCCTGCGCTCTACTGCGTAACATGGTGTCTGCCCGTACTCCCGCTCTCCACGGTTAGCCTGAGAAGTGGGCGCAGGTCTCCTACCTGCCCTTGGCCCACTACCTCTTAGCCCCCCCCCAATAAATTTTTGGGTGTTACTCACGGGCTTTTCGGGCTTCCGTGCAAGACGCGTCCCCTCATAACGCCGGTTCCTCTCTCTCTTCTCCTCCGCTCTCCGAACTGCCTCCAGCTGTTCCCATGGACGGTGATTCACTTTAGCCCATGGTCCTTCTCCGTTAAATACCTGCTCCCAACTCCACAAGTCCTGTATACTCTCCCGTTGCTCGACATTATGCTGCTTGGTTCTGGATTGGTGGGTGGTTCTGTAACGGTTTTTCTCCTCCTCTTCATCAGAAGAGGAGGAGTAGTGATCGAACCAAGGCGCAGCGTAGTGAAATGACATGATTTATTGAACACGACGGAAAAACAAACTAAACTTGCATAAACAAACAAAACAAATAAACGATGCAGACAGACCTGAACGACGAACTTACATATAACGTGAAGAACGCAATGAACAGGAACAGACTACATAAAACGAACAAACCGCAAACAGTCCCGTATGGTGCAAACATATACACAGACACAGGAGACAACCACCCACAACGAACACTGTGAAAACGCCTACCTAAATATGACTCTTAATTAGAGGAACGCCAAACACCTGCCTCTAATTAAGAGCCATACCAGGCAACCCAATAAACCAACACAGAAACAGAAAACATAGAATGCCCACCCAAACTCACGTCCTGACCAACTAACACATATAAGAAACTAACAGAAATAGGTCAGGAACGTGACATTCATGAAAATCTGGAACATTGAAAATGATGATAAGCACTTCATTCTTATGTGGGTGGTGTTAATTTACATGAGCAATTTAGAATATTCGGTGAAATTACTCGTATTTATTATAATACACATTTTTGTAAAGCCCTCAACCATCAACTGTATTTAAATCACTTCTGATTATGATTGATATTGCATGATTTTATTTTCGTTCTTATTGATTGTCATCCTTTTTCATTTTCAAAATATAGAATAATTATGCTGCATCATATATTTAATTGATTTGAATTATGTTTGGGGTACACCCCTATGAAGTTGTTAATTGGTGGAGTTATAAATCACAGATTTATTTTGCAGTGTTTTTTAAGTACTACTCATAGCCATATATGATATATATATGTATATATATATATATATATTTTTTTTTTATTGGCAATTATGTTCATTCATTCCTCAGAAGGGAACAACAAATCCTGACTTTTGAGTGATACTAATGTTATAAACGGTATGTTCATTCTGTTAACATTATGCCCCTCTATAATACAAAGGATATTTTGAGGCATCCATCAAACAACAAATTGAAGTTAACTTTATTTTTCTCCATACAAGATAATATGCACTATCTCCATAAAATATGCATCAATCAAGTATGATGTAAAGAGAAAGGACAATGTATTGCTCTAAGGATTTATTCAATTTGACTCTGTAATTGCTTGTAATTCACATGCTCATTATATTACAATTTAGTGCATTTAACAGCAGCTGGTCTGCAGATAATGGTAGGGCTATAGGGGGTACCGCTGGTCCCAAATGGGTCCTCTCAAGGTGGAACTCTACAAACAATTACATTTTGTTGTGATCAATTGCAAAATTCCCCGAGTATTACAATTAATAACAAGAATGTAAAAGAGAATGATGAATTGGGTGGTTTGCTGAAGACAAGGTTGGACATTTTCCCTCTGAAGGTACACGTTAATCTCTAGACCAAACTTAGATCTCTGACCTCATAGTAAGTCATTATGAATTTGTGATAAAACCTTGTATGAACAATATAACTGACAGTGTATTCATGCCAACACTAAGAAATGAAAAGTGGCTGTAGGCATGCCAGTTTTATAGTGGGGTCCAACATTTCTGCAAAATCACTTGCAGCCATCAGAGTAAGGCTTTGAAGGTGGCATATAATGGCCTTTGTGTTTTTATGACTTTTGGCTAAGCCTTTACTTCTTTCTTCACTGTACCTACTCTACAGTACATACAGTACCAGTCAAACGTTTGGACACACCTGCTCATTCAATGGTTTGTCTTTATTTTTTACTATTTTCTACATTGTAGAGTAATAGTGAAGACATCAAAACAATGAAATAACACATATGGAATCATGTAATAACCAAAAAAATGTTAAACGAATAAAAATGTATTTTAGATTTTAGATTCTTCAAAGCAGCCACCCTTTGCCTTGATGACAGCTTTGCACACTCTTGGCATTCTCTCAACCAGCTTCATGAGGTAGTAGACTGGAATGCTTTTCCAACAGTCTTGAAGGAGTTCCCACATATGCTGAGCACTTGTTGGCTGCTTTTCCTTCACTCTGCGGTCCAACTCATCCCAAACATCTCAATTGATGGGATGGCGTATCGCTGTCGAATGCTGTGGGAGCCATGCTGGTTAAACCTTTGACACGTACGATCACGTGTTTGTGATTGGAACAGTAGCAACAGAAAGTATGATGCAACAAACGCGTCTCAACAGCGTTTTATGTCTGAACAGCATCTGAATATTTTTAGGTTCTGATGAAAATAAAGGTCTTAAACTTTATTCCTCAATTTAACCGTTTATTGTAAAAGATGAAAAATATGAACTTAGTTTAGCCACTTTTCAGCATATAACAAATAGTCGATGTACGTGTTACAGTGTATACAAGAACTGGAGTACATGACTTGAAAAGTCATTTACTCTTTTTGACAAATCACACAGCAAATAAAATGTGTTCACCTCATAGATCATCACACCAAATACAAGCCTACTGCCTAGCCTAACCAGCTAAACAGGGATGAAACCATTTCAGGGGGATTTGGGGGGACTCATTTCATTTGCGGGTGGTTTTCATGTCAATGTGGTGTAGAAATAGGGGAATGTATCGTGGGGGGATAGGATGCAGGAAATATTACTATGATGGGGGATTTATCAATAAATGGGGGGCAAACACAAGAGAAGTTTATACTCTAAGGACAAATAAAACCCCTGGAAAGGGGGGTCTAAGCTGTCAACCCTGAGGTACCAAAGTTGCAATCTGATGCCATGTTCAAAACAACTGGGAACTGGGAAATCTCAGACTTCTGACAACTGGGATTCAAGACAACTGGGATTTGGATAAAAACGAGCTCAGACTGGGAAAAATCGTTTTGAACGGTCATCCAACTCAGAATTCCAACTCAGGAACTCGGGCCTCTTTCTAGAGCTCCGATTTTCCAACCTGAAAATCATTGACGTCATGTTTGTACCTAGTATTTTTTCACAGTTCACAGTTGTCTTGAAAGCACCATAAGTCAGTCGAGTGAACAATCCCTTGTTATAACATCTTTGGTCTGACAGACGCTTACGTGACAACCAGAATGCATTGTATGATGACGACAAACATGGCGCCACACATAGCATTAGCTCATCATAATCCGTATGACATTCAAAAAAGTATTTTACACACATCATATGTGTCCATTACAATCTATGCAAGAATTGGAATGCATGATTTGTCACCAGTGATAGAAAACATGTGAATAAAACAGTAAATACATTATGATCCATATATATGTAGGTTGTGCTACAGCAGAAAGGACAACACGATATACAGAAAATAACCCACTTACGTTGATAGGAACGCACACATGTCCAAAGTACAATTTCTAAGGAAAACCACCACGAGGGCAATGCAGGCACCAGCCAGATAAGGTGCTGGGGGAAAACATTGGTGCAAGGCCTATTCTGACTAGAGATGCACAATGTCTTCAGACTTGATCTCGGGAAACACTAGGGAAGCGCTTGGGCTCTCGTAGAAGAGAGAAGTTTGTTCTGCTCAGTAAAGCCTCAAACATAAATTGTCCGCAACAGTGAAATGGGCTACTTCTTATGTGAATTAACGAGGAGGCGGAACACACCTCAATTCAAACTGTTGTTAGAAAATAAAACTTGTTAGAAAATAATTTTAAATTGACAAGTTGAAACAGCCTATAGATAATTAGAAGGCAGAGGGCCTTGGTTTGAGGGCGGCACGGTTAACTGTCCTGTTGCGTAACAATCACATTTTGGAACAATGAGAGCATTCTGACAACACACGCATGAAAAAACTCACGCCGGGGCGATGGTTAGAGATATTTGGAAACCACACGTATAAAGTTCAATTGTGCCTTGAATTCTAACTGAATCACTGGCAGTGTCACCGGCAAAGCATCCCCACACCATCACACCCCCTCCTCCGTGCTTCACGGTTGGAACCACATATGCGGAGATCATCCGTTCACCTACTGTGCTTCTCGCAAAGACACGGTGGTTGGAACCAAAAATCTAAAATTTGGACTCATCAGTCCAAAAGACAGATTTCCACCAGTCTAATGTCCATTGCTCGTGTTTCTTACCCCAAACAAGTGTCTTTTTCTAATTGGTGTCCTTTAGTAGTTCTTTCTTTGCAGCAATTTGACCTTGAAGGCCTGATTCACGCAGTCTCCTCTGAACAGTTGATGTTGAGATGTGTCTGTTACTTGAACACTGTGAAGCATTTATTTGGGCTGCAATCTGAGGTGCAGGTAATTACAGATATCCAAGGCTGGTAACTCTAATGAATTTACCCTCTGCAGCAGAGGTAACTCTGGGTCTTCCTTTCCTCTGGCGGTCCTCATGAGAGCCAGTTTCATCATAGCGCTTGATGTTTTTGCGACTGCATTTGAAGAAACTTTCAAAGATCTTGAAATTTTCCGAATTGACTGACCTTCATTTCTTCAAGTAATGATGGACTGTCATTTCTCGTTGCTTATTTGAGCTCTTCTTGCCATAATATTGACTTGGTATTTTACCAAATAGGGCTATCTTCTGTATACCACCCCTACCTTGTCACAACACAACTGATTGGCTCAAACGCATTAAGAAAGAAAAAAATTCCACAAAGGAACTTTGAACAAGGCACACCTGTTAATTGAAATGCATTCCAGGTGACTACCTCATGAAGCTGGTTGAGAGAATGCCAAGAGTGTGCAAAGTTGTCATCAAGGCAAAGGGTGGCTGCTTTGAAGAATCTCAAATCTCAAATATATTTTGATTTGTTTAACACTTTTTTCTTTACCACATGATTCCATATGTGTTATTTCATAGTTTTGATGTCTTCACTATTATTTTACAATGTCGAAAATAGTAATAAAAAAAAGACAAACCCTTGAATGAGTAGGTGTGTCCAAACTTTTGACTGGTACTGTACGTGAATGCGTTTTTTGTCTATTTGTTGATCGTAATAGATTTTATTTTGAGTTTGGGCATGGAAGGTCATATCCCAAAACAATAATGCAACTGTGAGTTCTGTGACGTTGCATGGCCAATAGTACTCCTCTCGACAAGTGAGAGTCTCACTGGAAAATTACTTTAAATGTGTCCTGTTTCGAATTCTGTCTCCATGAAGCAACAAGGTCTAGTGTGAGACGGGGCTGATTCCGGAGAAGCCTCCCTCCTACTCTCTCTTCCTTTCACTCTTCCTCTTCCTCCCCCTATGTCTGACTCGTATTAACTGACTGTTTACCGAGTGTTTTCATTTTTTCCTGTGGTGCCCCTCTCCTTCCTGCTGTAAGTATACAATTTTAATTAGGAACGTTGACAGGTCCAGCACGTGATCCACAGCCGTGCATCCGTCACCAGAGAGAGAGAGAGAGCTGCTGAGTTGTAGATCTGTATCCTCTCTCCCTCCATCCTCCCTCTCGCTATCCTCTCCTGACGTGTGAGCCGGAGTTGAGCAGCAGGTGCCACATTACTGTGTACAGAAAAGCAATTAGGAAGCACATTGGATGAATGAGGAGTGCATTAATATTAGCAAGTGCGTTTGTCTGTTGGTTTGATGCAAGTCCTTTTCGTTTCTTTCTGCAACATTAAGATTGTGGCGCTCATGAATTCTCTGCTTAAACCACCATCTGCTCCCCTGTCAGGCCACACCGACACACTGAGGGGAAGGAGAGGGAGAGAAAATGCATTTATTCTCTTCTTTTTTCTCTCCCTCTCCTTCACACAGAATGACTCAGTATTAGGATTTATGGAGATGTAGGGCACAGAACTCAAGACAGTGTTCTTAAATCTAGCTCACTTCTGTTGTCCATATCCTTAACTTTTGTTTCTGACACATGCGCAGAGGCATTGCACTTCATTGTCTTCAGCATAGACATATATCTAGCACCTGTACTGTACCTAGTCAATCAGGAAGTGATGATAACTCATAATATGTTAGGGGGTCGGTTAAATCATGACTTAGAGTGCTTGGAACACTGTTCTGGAATGACGCACCACCATCATCCACCTCTCTACCCATCACAGCCCATTGTCTGTCATTTGGCTGTTAATGTGATAGGGGCTGCGGCTACAGCATTGCACTGCATAAACCAATTAGGAGATGCATTGTGTGATAGTATTTTTAGCCCGGGATGGTTTCTCTCCTCCTGGCTGGCTGGCTCCTGCATTACGGCCATCCTCTTCAGGGCAATCATCTCAGTGTCATGGTGGCGGCTTAATGACAACGCATCCAAACTGTTACCGCAAGATTACTGTCACCGCTGTCACTGTGATGATGCCCTGCGGGCAATGTGGGGGTGGGATCGGGGGTCGAGGAGGAAAAGGGAGTGGGGGATGAGAGCACCCCCACACCCCTAGCGATTAGCTAGTCTGCAGTGAGCGCTAAGCAGTCTAATCTACCACTGGTGAGGGTTGGGCAACCTGGAAGGAAGGCACAGAGGAGGCTCACAGACCTTTGTTTCATTTTCTGTATCAGTCCCTGCAGTCTGACTGAAATCGCAGATCCAAATTGAATCCTCCTCAGATTCTGTTCTCCAAGGGGCTGGTCGAAAATGAATCCTCCTCAGATTCTGTTCTCTCAGGGGCTGATCCAAAATTAATCCTCGTCAGATTCTATTCCCTCAGGGGCTGATCCAAAATGAATCCTCCTCAGATTCTATTCTCTCAGGGGTTGATCCAAAATGAATCCTCCTCAGATTCTATTCTCTCAGGGGTTGATCCAAAATGAATCCTCCTCAGATTCTATTCCCTCAGGGGCTGATCCAAAATGAATCCTCCTCAGATTCTATTCCCTCAGGGGCTGATCCAAAATGAATCCTCCTCAGATTCTATTCTCTCAGGGGTTGATCCAAAATGAATCCTCCTCAGATTCTATTCCCTCAGGGGCTGATCCAAAATGAATCCTCCTCAGATTCTATTCTCTCAGGGGTTGATCTAAAATGAATCCTCCTCAGATTCTATTCTCTCAGGGGTTGATCCAAAATGAATCCTCCTCAGATTCTATTCTCTCAGGGGTTGATCCAAAATGAATCCTCCTCAGATTATATTCTCTCAGGGGCTGGTCCAAAATGGATCAACATTGCAGTTCCAGTAGTTGCTCTGGAAGCCACTCATCTGGATGTCATCACAGGCATATGGGCACCATATTGTGTATGCATGTACTGTGTCTATTGTGACTGGTGCTGTGTGGTTTGACAGTTAGGAGCCGTGGCTCTGAAGTGTTATGAAATCAACACTTTCACACTGAGAACCATCGGCTCTGAGACTCCCCTTGGAGCACATACTGTTAACACCCACCCTCTCAAACACACACACACACACACACACACGCACACGCACACACACACACACACACACACACACACACACACACACACACACACACACACACACACACACACACACACACACACACACACACTTCAACACTTATATTAGTGCCACACTCTCGTCTGCATTCCTACCTCCTATCCAATACATTGCTATCCTACATGGAAACCATGGCATTCCAAACCGGCACACCGAGTCCGTTGTGGATCCCAAGATTTTCCTCAGGCCTTTTACATGATTGGGCCCATTAAACAGGTCCCAACGCTGGTCTCCCGTTCCAGACACTGTGACTTCTCTCTCGGCTCTTCCCCCATTACTCTTCCTCTGTGCAGCCCTTTGGAGGATCGTTCCTAAGCATCTCCGGTGCCAGGTTTGTCAGCCAGCAGAGATTTAACAACCTTGTCAGTAGCTGCTGTCCTAATCTGTCTAGCATACTCTGGCCCCCAGATTAAAGATCAGGACATTTGAAGTAGGCAGGGTTGAGCAAGAGAAGAAAGGAAAAAAAGAGAAGTTGGGTCCTTGTGCCAAAATTCCTTTATAAATAAGCATGTTTAATGTGGCTAGGCCCTAAGCAGACCTCCCCGCTAGATGTTTATGGCTGGAAAGCTGCAGCGGCCGTTCCTTTGAAAGGGGAAGGCAGACTTGGCACATTCTGCACCTAGTGTTCTGAATTAGCCTGTGCCTTTCTCTCCCTCCTCGCTTTTCTTTTTATTTGTTCTTTTTTGAAGGGCTAATAGCTTGCGTCTTGCCTTAAAGTAGGCTCATTTATGAAAGCTTTACTGTGCAGCCATGTTCTTTTGTGAACGTGTGTGTGTGTGTGTGTGTGTGTGTGTGTGTGTGTGTGTGTGTGTGTGTGTGTGTGTGTGTGTGTGTGTGTGTGTGTTTTGTCCCTGTGTGTATGTGTGCATGTTTTTGTTTATATTCGGGTGTGTTGGAGAGAGACAGACACAGGATAAAATGATGTGCTTCTGCTTGTGTGGGTGTGTTCTGCATTTGATTGTGATCCATTGGGGGTGTATGTTTGCACTGTTCTTTCCTCACAGTCACTGTTACCTAGGAGCTTTCTTCCATCATTCAACAGGTTAGAAGCTGATAAACCAGACTGCATTTTTCGGTGTAATCCTGTCTCATTGTTATTCTAGACTGCTAGCAGAGCTGAGTGTTTTCCCCCGTAGCTCCAGTCATTAACAGCTCTAGAAGCTCTCTTAAGAGCACTTGCTAATTGCTCTCACTCACAGCTATCCGATGGGTTCGGCTATTATGCCTGATCTTGGGGGCCAGGCAATAATAATCTACAACCGATTCGCTCTAACACTGTGAAGATATCACACAACCAACGGGGGGCGCTCTAAGCTGTTAATACCTTGAATAACCAGTGCTCTTCTCTAGATATAGACATACAGAAGTAAAACAACGGCTTGCAGTGACCTGAGATTGAATTCTCCCACAATACATCCAACATTTAATATTCTATCTGGGTTCCATCTCGGTTCCTCCTTTTTTGTGCTCTGGATCCTATTACAGACCCAAATGACATGCAGGGGACTAGCTGGACAGTGTGGTGTAGTTTGGGTGACAAGGGATCAGTAAACCAGCAAAAAGCAGGGAGCTGCTATTATACATCTGGGAGTAGAATAGTGGGCTTCTGTAGGTGAAGGATGTTTGTATTTTTTCTTCTATACCCAATCGGTAGTACCATGACAAAAACACTTGCACACACATGCATACAATAACCTGAGAAAGGCATCTCATACCAAGGTCACAGCTCTCACTTTTCTATAATCTCTCTCTCTCTCTCTCTCTCTCTCTCTCTCTCTCTCTCTCTCTCTCTCTCTCTCTCTCTCTCTCTCGCTCTGTCTCTCTCTGTCTCTCTGTCTCTCTGTCTGTCTCGTTCTCTCTCCCAGGCATACACGGACACCCAGCCCTGCCGGCTTGTGAGCCATCAAATATATAATTTTCTTCAAATGCACCTTTTGGACTAGTTTGTCTATATCCGATATGAGCCGGAGACTCTCCCTGTCGCTCCGACGTTCTCCGTCTTTCACAAATTACACGGCAGCAGGGCTGCGATCTGAGAAGGACAATTTGCCAGCGGTATGCATGAGTAAGCAGGGAATTCACCATCCATTAGATTGACCAGAGAGAGGGAGAGAGAAGAGAGATGGATGTACAGAGTAAAGGAGAGAGAACATCACGTGGCTACCTGCTTTCTTGCTTTTGACGGCCCACTACCATTTTATGCAAAAGGAAAAAAAGACCACACAAATATCCATGATTCCTGTGGGCCTGCTGTATGTGTACGAGTTTATATGTGAGGCCTGTTCAATCCCCTTTCCCTCTCGCCTCTCTCATTGATAGAAGGACTGTATTCCTGTGTGTGCTGGAACCTTCAATGTGAAGGTCATTTTCTTCCTGGCCCATGAGCTCAGAGTGGTGTAGCAGACAGGTTTTTACACATCTGTGTTTCTGCTAGGTGGTGTGTGGTGTGTGTTGTGTGTGTGCGCTCGTATATTTGAGAGAGACATAAATACTTTTCTTTTGAGAAAGATAGGGAAAGAGAGAGAGATTCCTGCAGCAGACAGACTTGGCATTGCTGAGTTGAGTTTTGCAGAACACATGAAGTCCCTGAGTGGTCCCACTTCCTCAATGAAGTAGAGTGTAAATTCTCCTTCTCTCCCTTTATAACTCACACCTGACCAACGCAGTCTACTCATAGCACTACAGCGCTACAGGCCAACAATAGTCTTTGAAATCCTTCTTTCCTCGTCTCCTCTCCTTAATTATGACTGAGCTGCCTGCTCATTACAGTTGCCATGATGTTACAGTATACTGTGTTCTCTCTCTTTATCAGTCCACCCCACCAACCTGCCTCAGCCTGTGATATTTCCATTTTTAGCAGTGTTATTTCAATCTAATAGACAACGACTGGAGTTACTAGCGGATATCCTTAAGCCATGGTATTCACACACACGTAGAAATACACTTACACAAGAAACACACACAGAAGCGCGAACACGTTGCCACATGCACACAGGCACAGACATACGGTTAGCGATATGTAGATGTATTACATTGACACGTGCACACACACACACACACACACACACACATGCAAGCACACACACACACACCTAGTGGAGTGTTGCTCTTATGCCCCTCAGGCACAGCCCTGTTGGGAGGGATCCGTTTCCCACTAAACTAACCTTGATCAATACCCTGCCATGGACCCTGCAAACCCCACTCTTCCCTCTGCCTCTGGATTTCAGTATCACACCTCTTTGAATGCTGTAGCCACAGGCTAATAGTGTGTGTGTGTGTAGGTGGCTGGCTGTGGGGTCCAGCATATGCAGGTCTAACTTGCCCTCTGAACTCAGTCTGTGAAGAAAAATGAGAGCCACTGGGCATATGCAGAGGACGCCATGTCATTTACCTGGGTTTTGTATTTTGTATGTTTAGTTAGGCAAGAGGGACTTCAACATATACACACACACACACACACACACACACACACACACACACACACACACACACACACACACACACACACACACACACACACACACACACACACACACACACACACACACACACACACACACACACACACACACACACACACACACACACACACACACACCCTGACAAGCCAACTCACTATTGCCTCAAACACACACCTTTGCTCCCTCGCCTCAAACACACTTCAAAGGTTTCACATTTTTGGAAGCGATATACCGGCGATAGTATTCCCCTGTTTCAAATGCCTAATCGTTCTCTTCATGTGCCCTTTCATGCCTCCTGCCTCTGTGTAGGCCCCTCTGTGCTTCAAACCCACCAGTTAACATCCAGCAGAACACTACCAAAACAACCTTTGGCTCTCAAAGGTATCTACTTTACACAGTATTCTTTACATATGCTGTGTATTTAGGCTTTTTCTGGAGCTCTGCCATTGAAACAAAGCTTTTGAAAAATGCTACAGGGATGCGGTCAACTTCCATCCTAATCACAGATAGTTTGTTGCAGCTACATGAGGCACTGTCTTCATCTTGAATGAACTAGAGTCAATGATGAATGGAATCTTCTTCTTGTGACAACACTTTATATGTGTTGTGTGTCTTTGAATGTCTGTATGTGGGCTTGTACTGTCTGTATGTGCTTTTACTGCATGTTCCTGTTTTCTGTGTGTGAATTTGTGTTTTGGTCCTGCACGGATAAGCATTTGTATGCATAAGCGTGTGTATGTGGGTGTGGGTGAGTGTGAGGAGGTAAGTGCAGCTGATCCAGATGTGTTTAAGTGGGTCAGGGGAAGCCCACAGCCCCACGCAGGGGTTATGGGTAGACGGCGAGGCACTGTGGGGGAGGGTGTGTGTGTCGAGGAGGACAGTGCCCTGATTACACTCCGATTGGGAGTGGGAATTCAGCCCCCCGCTCTATCTGCCCTCTCCCATCCCTCCTCTCCTCCCTCTCTACCTCCCAGCGCTATGCTTCTACTACCATGATGTTTAATCACCACACCACTGTTTACTACACACGTTGACCTTTACCATAACAAGGGTGCTAACACAGCATCACAGCATATCCTTATGTCATCATCATTGTTTTTGTGTGGTAATGTCTTTGTAGGATATCCCCCATCATAGAATGAACATTGCTGAATATTAAAGTATAACTCATTCAAATGAACAGTCTTTTGCATGATTTTCTGAAGCAGGATGATGAACTACTCTCCGCCACTCTTTGTGTCTCTTCCCAGTGTAGGCTGGACTGGGCCACAGCACCTGAGCTGGGAGGACTGGGAGAAGAGATGGTAGAGGGCAGCTCCACAGACTGGAGGAGTGCAAACTGGCCTCAAACAGGTAGGGAGCCGTGCCAAGTCTCTGTGCCAGTGTCCGTCGTGCCCGCTGACGTTCATCGTCTGTTGGCTTCCGTCAGGGCCTCTCTCTCTCTCTCTCTGATCTGAAATGAAGATGATTCCATTGGGCCTCTGGTAAAGGGTGCGCAGGCCCATTAGGAAAAATGCCTATCAGATCTCGAATTAGGGTGGCTAGGAGTGGACTGGAGGGTTACGTGTGGTTAGCGAGTGGCCGCAGCGGTCTCACATCTGCACTGGAATGTTGGCTGTAACTAGGTTCAAAGGTTGGTGTGTGTCTGTGCATGAGTTTGATTGTGTGTATATGCATTTTTTCAACTCCCCTACTCTCCTCCCGTTGGTTATTGAATTGTGATACAATAATGGATCTATGATTTTAGTTTATCTTTGGTCCAAATTAGTTTTGGTGTAACATACACACACACACACAAGTGTTTCGACTGAAATTACAGGAGCTCAAATACAGTCTCCCGAACTCTGCAGGGTAGAAGCTGTAAATCACACCTGGCCTATACACTACAGTATATTCAGTCTACACTGAGTGTACAAAACATTAAGAACACCTGCTCTTTCCATGATAGAATCCAGGTGAAAGCTATGATCCCTTTTTGATGTCACTTGTTACATCCCCATCAATCAGTGTAGAAGAAGGGGACGAGGGAGGTTAAAGAAGGATTTTTAAGCCTTGAGACAATTTAGACATGGATTGTGTATGTGTGCCATTCAGAATGGGCAAGACACAAGATTTAATGGGGTATGGTAGAAGATGCCAGGCACACCTATTTGTGTCAAGAACTGCAACTCTGCTGGGTTTTTCATGCTGAACAGTTTCCCCCACTAAAGGACATCCAGCCAACATGACAACTATGGGAAGCATTGGAGTCATCATGGGCCAGCATCCCTGTGGAACGCTTTTGACACCTTGTAGTGTCAAAATCCCCCGACGAATTGAGGCTGTTCTGAGGGAGAAAAACTAGTAGGAAGGTGTTCTTAATGTTTTGTACACTCAGTGAATATGCTTTGCAAATAGATATGGGGACAGTAGGAGTACCAAGTATTTGGAGGGGACAAAGGGATATGATACCTAGCTGGGAGACTGAGAGGGGCATGTAGTAAGTAGCAGGCCTAAGGGACTGACTGAAATGAATTCTGTCTAGGAGACAAATCAAGAAAGATTGGTAGGCCTAGTAGGAGATGAAGTGAGAAGGACAAATACAGTAGCTGGCTATGGACCGGCTGAAAGAGACAGGTAGCTACTGTCGCTGGCTCGGGGACTGAGAGGATGAGTTACAGTAAGGTAACTGGTCTCATGCCTTTAAACATGGCTGTCTTGCCAAACGGCCCTGCAGCTACAGACTGTAGTGTGTGTACGGCCCAGCCTCGCCAAGCTGTTTCCACGGCCCAGAGGTCAAAGGACATGCTCAGAGTGGGCGCCAGGCAGAGACCAGCCAGACAGCCAACCTGGCCACACACACTCACACACACAGCCGGCCAGGGCTGAGCCTGCCAAGTCCAACATGCCGATGGCCAGACGGTGGGCATGAAGAGGTTAGCCCTGGCATGGCCGCCAAACACTGTCCGAGGAGGGAAGATTTGGCAGGACTGTTGTGCCCAAACATCCTCAGGCTGAGGTTAACTGGACTGAAACAGAACATAAGTGAGTGTGTGTGCGTGTTTGTGTCTGTATACAGATAGGGCCTGGATTTGTTTACCCAGGGGTCTATGGGGTTTATACTGGCTGTCTGTTTGCTAGCAAGTGGTTGGCTTACCATTGTTATAGCCATTGCCTGTTGGTTATCTCACCCCCCTTTTTGATCCACTGACCCCCCTCTGACCACATGGCTATCATCGCCTATGCCAACCACCCCGGCACTCCCCAGGTACACTCTGGTGCCAGTCCAGGGCCCTGAGGTAAGATGGCAAGTGCTGAGGTTGGTAGAGTGACGGCCAGCGTGTGGCATGCTACCACTCAGGACACACAGGCGCTGTGTCCAGGGGCTGGTTTACACACACACACACACACACACACACACACACACACACACACACACACACACACACACACCACACACCACACACCACACACCACACACCACACACCACACACCACACACACCACACACCACACACCACACACCACACACCACACACACACATCATGCACATCACACACAGACCCTGTCCAGGCCAAACATAAGCTACAGCCAAACACAATCAAAGGTCTTGTGATAAACACACACTATAGCCAAACACTGACTATAGCCAAGTGCATCTGCTATACCACTATGTGGCCCAAAGCATCTGCAGTACAATACCACTTCAGGGGATCCCATCCCCTATTTCACTGGAAAATCCATTGGGAAAAGCAAGTTGGACAATCAAATATTACACAGTGCTTAACACCTCCTTTTCAATCGCTAGCCTTTCAATTCTCCGTGAATTCTAATTGCAACTGTAGCACCATACCACCACTGGTCTTTTTAAATGACTTCTGCTACGGATTGAAACGTATGAAATCCACGGCGGAGCTCAAATGACTTCACCAAGGTTCCTATTAAATAACAGCCAGCTAATTGCTTTGTCCTCCCTTTTGTCCTGCCGCTGTGCATGTTATCCCAACCCGCCTCTTTCATGTGTCGTACAGTAATGAGTAAAGCAAAGCACAGCACCTGCAGACTGTAATTAAACATATAAATTCTCCCCATGTGGAATTATTTGTGGTCACCCATTGATTTATAAGGCTCCCTAAATTGCAATGTGGAGCTTATTTTTGTTTGCCTCTGAAAGGACTAAAAGGGAAAGTCATTCATCAGAGGTCTTGGCCAGAGGAAAACTCCTCTAAAACTTGGCCTGGTCGAAGGTGGAGTTTTCTCATTTGTTTCCATCCATGCTGCTGTCCTGTTAATCTCAAAAATGTCTCTGGTTGGATTGGTCCACTAAAGGTTGGCTAGGTAAGGCAGTGAAGTTGGAAACTATCAAAAGTGTTTAAAGCCCTAGTGCTGTCAAAATTATTTTTTCCCCCTGTGTTTGTTTCATATTGTACGTCAGCTGATGAAACGAACACTGTAAAAGTGTGAACTAACTTGAAATCAATGTTATTTCTTAGTTGCTGGTTGCCGATGGAAAATACAGTCTACACAGGACGTTCTACTCAGCAGGTTTGCATAGGCAGGAGTTTCGGATTTCCATGGTGACATCACCATGCAACAACTTGGCCGATAGACCAAAACCAAAGAAAGTTTCAAACCTCTCTGCCAATAAGAGCTTAGTTTTCAGTTTTCCACTCCTCACTCAGGTGTCCTCGACAGTCTTTAACAAAATACTTGCTTGAGAAAGTTTTTGGCTAAAAAGCAATTTGTGCCTGTTTTAATAGACATTTATTACAGTAAGGTACTTAATTGTCACCCAGCCATGATTTGATATTGATTTTATAAAAACGCTGCATTGGGCCTTCAAAGTCAACTTTAATCAGAGTGATGGACTGTAAATTCCAACACTTCACTTCACTTCATTCATTGTTATAATGTTTAGTTACACACTCACCCCAATCAGTCAAATACAGAAGACGTTGGATTTGATCATTCAGTCATTTGTTGTAATATTCTTATTTGCTTCCAAATAAATACTGTACAGACCACACAAGTTTTTTTTAATAACTGGTGTGTCATTTAGGATTATTTGCTTGGTCACTTTGGGGTCATTGGCTTTGGTCCATATTTTTGAAGGGTAGGACCCACAGTGTTGAGTGATGAGGTGGCCGTGATAATGCCTGAACAACCCTCTCACCTGGGAGGGCATCTTAATGTCACTCATCCAGCTGTTTATAATTTATTACACTGTTGGGATTATTAACTGATACAATCTTAATGATAGAGGGTAACAGTGGGGAGTTGGCTGAATGTGTGTGTTTGTGTGTATATGTGTGTGTGCTTGCATGAGTGTGCATGTGTCAGAGCCCTGTAAAATTAAATTGAAATTAGACATTAGCATTTTGGATATTTTCTTTGTTAATTGTGCAGTTCAGTCACCATGATGTCAGTGACCAAATCAGAAAACCCTGTTGACCTGACGCTTCCAGGCGTACACATACAATGTACTTTCCTCTCTCTCTCTCTCTCTCTCTCGCTCCGTCTCACTTTCTCTTACTCTCGTTTTCTTCTCCCTCGTTCTCTCTCTCTAATCTCTGCTCTCACTCCTCGTTCTCTTTCTCTCCTTCTCTCTCCTTCTGTCCCCCCTCGCTATCTCTCTCTCTCCCTCTCTCAAATGTTTTTCTTCGATTGAGATTTACATTTATTTATTTATTTCATTCAGTTAAATGTTTCTATTTCTTTTTTCTTTTTTTTTCTCCATTTGGTGGAGTCCTGCTGCTTTAGAGCATTCCTGAGACTTTTGTTAATAAATCATTGCAAAGTTAATGAAAACGGCATTCAGGCATATCCAAAATGATTGTGTTCTTTGTCATGCTAATAAAGGGAATGATGTTGGTCCAATGGGTGAAAGCCTGCCCATTACCAGCAAGTTTTTGATGTGTTCCTGTTGCACCGCGACTTTTCTCTTTTTTCTTCTTCATTTTCACTCATAATTTTTACCTCTAGTCAGAGAGATTTGTTTTTATATTTGTCTTGGGAGGTTATCGACATGAAACGAATAGGTTCCCTAGCAAATGTTCATGTTGCCGTAAATTGCATTGCAGAAAATAGAGAGGGTCATGCTTGTGTGTCTCTCTCTCTCTCTCTGACATACACACACACATACACATTTTCAGGACTTTTTGGGGAGTAAAAACTATTCAAATCCAAAATCCTATTTTCCCTAACCCCTAAACCTAACCCTTAACCTACACCTAATCCCAACCTTTACCCTAACCCCAAAACCCCAACCCCAACCACCAACCCCAAAACCTACCTTGTCAGGACATTGTGGTCTTGATAATGTACAGACACACACACACACACACACACACACGCACACGCACACACACACACACACACACACACACACACACACACACACACACACACACACACATACACACACACATTCTAGAGAACGACCAATATGGTAATACATTTATTTAAATGGTAAATCTATTGATAAATAAATAAAGTAAATAACAGCTAGGCATACACAATACAGGTGAATGCATACTCAATAGGAGTGTGTGCATGCATTGAGCTATTGAGCTTGTTTTGCCTGATTTCAGTTTAGTTTATGGTGCAACAGACGACAATCTGTTTGGGACATAATAGTCTACTGATCAATAACATTTGCGTAGAAGCATCACTCCAGCATGTCATGCCTGTATGGAAGGACATCATACAGGCATCGCTGTTAGTTTGAGAATGTAAAATAACATATATTCAAATGGGAACGTAACTTCAGGATTTGTAATCACGGATGCTAATGAAACGAGTATTTTCCGTGATCTGAAAATAAATGAACAATTCAGCTGCCAGGGCGCGTTTGTAAGCAACTTAGCTTCCCGGATGAAATTCTAAACAACTCAAATGGCTAGTTCAGCTATCGCTCAAGATATGGGTGATTGCAACTTGATCCTACTGCTACAATTGGATAGAGCGAGGCTGTACAGTGCCTTGCAAAAGTATTCATTCCCCTTGGTGATTTTCCTATTTTGTTGCATTACAACCTGTAATTTAAATTGACCTCAAGCAAAATAGTCAAAATTGGTAAAGTGAAATTTAAAAAAATTACTTGTTTCAAAAATAATGAAGCCCCTAAATAAGATCTGGTGCAACCAATTACCTTCAGAAGTCACATAATTAGTTAAATAAAGTCCACCTGTGTGCAATCTAAGTGTCACATGATCTGTCACATGATCCAAGTACTGTATATATCCACCTGTTCTGAAAGGCCCCAGAGTCTACAACACCACTAAGCAAGGGGCACCACCAAGCAAGCGGCACCATGAAGACCAAGGAGCTCTCCATTGCATAGTACCTCTCCAGTACATGTAGGCAGTGAGTGTGCTGATTTGATAAGCCAAAATGCAAAAAAAGAAATGGAATATTTGAAAGCCTCCTATAATGGGCCGGAAATCTCTGTCATTATCTCGTATCAGACGTCCTTTTTAAAAAGCATCAGGAGTTACTGACATTTTACATGAATTTCAGCTCTGGGCCGCTATTGAGAGTGGAATACATTTGCTAGGTCGGTATGCCCGGGCCCCCATACCTGCCTTTTCTTTCACAAACACTTTGCATCGCTCTGAACAAAAACCCTGCAATCGTCAAGTCCACATACATCGAGAGTGGAAGAGAACGGAAAGAGAGAGAGAATATTTGATAAAGAGTGCTTTAGTAATAACACATTGGTTACCACACTCTTACTACATTTTGTCTCCAAACATGAATTTACATACAATTCTGTTATTAAATTGCATGTATGGTTTATAGATACAGGGCAGAAAAACCAGTTATTATGTATGTGCACGCCGCATTGTCCTGTCTTACGGTGTAGCCTTTTTAGGAGCCTCAGTCAGTTGCATCAGATTTGATTAGACGCTTTAATGATTTATTAGAGAGGAGAACTCACAGGTAATTAAAGAGCTCTTTTGGGGGTGGGGGGGGTGGGGGGGGGGGGGGGGGGGGGGGGGGGGGTCTGCTTGCTGTGGCTGAGGGGGACACAGCCACAAACACACCAGAGCCCCAATGGCAGCACTGTCAGACTGGGTTTCCTCCAGTTCCCGTGCTGGAGCAGGAAGCTGTGGCAGGGTGGGGCCATCCAGACACACCACAAATAAAACAACAACACCTCAGCGAGGCCTAATTAGAGCGGTGCAAGGGACAATGGTTCTGCAATATGTTGTTCATAAGTTACCACTGTTACTCACACCACATTATGGGATGTTTGGCCTACACAGGGCTCACGTTTAAAGTTTAAAAATGATCCTAGGTCTGTGTCTAAAGGCAACTTCTAGCACCCTCCTTTTGCTCTACACCCCTATGTTTAGTCACTATGGTAGAAAACAGGAGGGTAGCGCCCTATGCAAAGAGTTGAGCAAATAGGTTTCCAAACTCCTGCTAATTATCTATAGTAGGTAGAGTTGCCCCCAAACCACTGATCCAGGGTTAGAAATTGTTCATCCCCCTGGTTAAGGTTGTGTTTGGGGGTTGGATAATCTGATCCTAGATCTGTGGTTAAGGGCAACGTCTACCTCGAGCACCAGCCAAGCAGCCCACTGTGGCCAGGATGAATCGGAGTAATGGGAGGGAAAGGGAGTGAACTGTACAGGATGGCGATATTGATGTTGGAGAAAATGAGCTCCTTTAGAGCAAGAAGCACCCTGACTCCTCCATCGATCCGAGCACGAAAAATGTAGAAAAAGACACGTTAAATCTGGTGCCCATCTTTTTTTATGCAAACCGGGCCAATATTCCCACATTGATGTTTTCTAGAGGGCAGTAAAGCCTTTGAAAGCTATTTGAAAGTTTTGTTCCTTTCTATTTGGGTGAGGGATAGTGTTCTTTAGAGATCGATACTCCCAGGAGAGTTTTTGTTACAGTTATTGATATTAGTAAAAGTGCCATGGTCATAGTAGGCTAATGGCAATAGTGTAGTTATAACAGTTGTGTTACTTGTCATGATAGCAGTAGTTTAGCAGGTAGGTTGGTAAATGTACCGTTGTAGTCCAGTGCAGTCTGCACATTGATAGCTGAGCACATATTTATTGTGAACAGAGTTTCAGTTGAGATTCAGTTATTTCCTTGCATTAATTGAACAATCAGGTCGTCCCTCCGCACTGCCACTAGTGCTGAGGCGACCATAACAATAACATACTGTATGGGTCCTGGGCTATGTCTCTGGGAATGTGTCTGCGTGAATGTGTGTGAGTGTCTGAAGACTGTTCGACCCATAGACTGTCCGACCCATCTGTCGTTCTGCCCCTGAACAAGGCAGTTAACCCACTGTTCCTTGGCCGTCATTGAAATAAGAATTTGTTCTTTAACTGACTTGCCTAGTTAAATAAAGGTGAAATAAATAGACCTGCTTTATCATTGGGGATCCAGCACACCTTCCATACTTCCATCTTAATGCAGCCAATTGATGTTTAGAGAGTGTGTATGCGAGGTGACCCTGTCTGTGAATCTGCATGCAGGGCTCAGAAAAGAAGCGAGGAGAGAGAGGGGAGATAGATGAAGGAGAGAGGGGTAGAGATAGGGGGAAGCAAGGCAGAAAGGAAGAGAGAGAGAGACAGAGGTGGAGGAGAGGAGACTGACACTTGGCTCACATCTCCTGTGAGACATGCCTTGGGGATAGTAACAGGAATTTTAAAGGAATATAAAAACACATGGGGACATGACAGCAAAAGAAAAACAATCAGGCCTGGTTTGATTGGCAGGACCCCTTAGGGCTGTCCCCCCTGGGAATAAAGCTAATTGATGAGGGGTCACATGTTCCTTATTGCCCCTCTATAGTTCCACCTGCCAACCTACTGGGACTTATGGACAAGGGCAAAGGGTGGTTCAGGGTAGGAAACAGGGTCAAGGGATATGAATTGAAGAACAGGCTTAGAGGTAGACGGAAGAAAACAATAATACCATATGATCATTGAGGTTTATTGAGAGTGTATGTAGTTGGTAAGTCACGAGCAAGGTACTGAAAGAGGGAGAGCTAAGGATTGTAGTAGAGGAAACAGAGAAGGAGGGAGACAAGTGTGTCATTTGAGTGTGCCATTTGAAAGTGTATCCTTAGGGTTAAGGCTTAGTTATCGGATGATAGCAGACAATAGGCCTACCTGTTCACCAGGGATGAACTTCGACATGCGTGCACAACGAACACCTGGCCTTTCATTGGGAAGCCTTGTGAGAGTAGACAACCGTACCGAATTCAAAAGGATGTCCAATGTTGAAGGAAAGTGGAATAAGAGAAATTAGGAAAGGGAGATATACTGTAGATGTAAGTGAAATGTAACAGTAATTAGAAGAGGTTATTAGAGATTCCCAAAGGAACAGCTGAGTCACCTGCTGAGTGTGCGTGCGTGTGTGTGTGTGTGTGTGTGTGCATGTATGTGATTGTGTGTGTGTATGTGTGTGCGTGTGTGTGTGTGTGCGTGTATGTGATTGTGTGTGTGTGTGTGCGTGCGTGCATGCTTGTGTGTTAGTGAGTGATTATGTGTGTGTGTGTGTGTTAGTGCATCTGTGCTCCTGGCTTAGTTTACCTGGAACCACCAGGGACTCTTGGCTTAACTATGAGATGTACCTGTCTCCACGCTCCAGGCTAAAGAGGCTGGTTAGCATATGCATGGCCATGTGTGTGTTTACCCTATCTCTCTCAGTGTGTCTGTGTGTGTGTGTGTGTGTGTGCCTCTCTGTCCTCAGTGTCTCACCGGAGACTTGTTTTCTAAGATTAATGAAGGTCACTGTAATCCTCGGAAGTATTCCGATAATTAAGGCTTTGTTTATCAAAAACAAGTTATATTAAGAGCAAAAAGATTCATGGTAATTATTCATAATCTTAACAATTCAAGTGTAGCCACCTCATTTGTGCCTTTAATTCTTCTTGTTAATGTTTTGCATAAATCTGCATAATTACTTGAGATGCCTGTTGTAATTTTGACAGCTACTCAGTTCGTGTGCACTAAAGGGTATCGAAGGCAGTGCATGCTGCATACTCATAAACGTACGTATGGTCTTAGCATAATGTTTCCACAAACATATTTTACCCTCCTCACGGGCTGTGATAGCACTAATGCTGCGAGAGAATGGCTGTTTCTATCAAATTGATTAAATGAATGTTTCTGCCACTGTGGGGGACAGGCGCTGGAACGAGCGTTTTTACAAGCGAGGCATTCCCCAAATCACAAGACCAAAACAAATATGTGTATCCGCTTATAAATCCTCCCATAAATCAGTGTTTCCCAACCCTGGCCTTGAGTACCACCAACAGTAGACATTTTCATTGTAGCCCTGGTCAAACACACCTCATTCAACTCATTGAGGGCTTGATGATTAATTGACAAGTTGAATCAGGTGAGCTTGTCCAGGGCTACAATACAAATGTGTACTGTTGGGGGTACTCAAGGCCAGGGTTGGGAAACACTGCCCTAAATGACCAGCCTGCAGTCGCTCAGTTCGTGTGTGTGTGTGTTTGTGTGTGTGTTTTCACGGCCGAGGCCCACCAAACACCGCTTCTAATCACAGCATAACTCTTATGCAATACTCACATGTAAATGACCAGCGCATGGAAATGCTGCTCCCTTAGTTTACATAATCTTGTAATGACCCCTTGTGTTACACTGTCTGTGATATTGCCTATAATAGATTGTTCTTGCGCCAGCTTTTTTGTCGTTGTTTTTTCTTTCATTTGTGATGTGTAACACTGGCCTCAGAAATTACATTTTAAGTGAGGCTGGGCCTATTAGCACTTTGACATGAGTGATTTAATCCTCCTCCTCTCGCTCTCTCTCTCTCTCTCTCTCTCTCTCACTCTCTCCCTCTCTCTCTCTCTCTCTCTCTCTCTCTGTCTCTGTTTCACTCTCTCCATCCATCCATCCATCCATCCATCTCTCTCTCTCTCTCGCTCTCTCTCTCTCTCTCTCTCTCTACCCATCTCTCTCACCATCTCTCTCTTGCTTATTTAGTATTCGTCCAGCATTCATAATAATGTGTGTGTGATTGGCCTGTGCTGGGGATGCTTTTACACATGCACGCTGTAGTCACAGGTCAATTGTGTTTGAATTCATCAGCTCAACAGCAGTCAGGTTGATAGCTGAATACAGAACACAGACCACTGAAGGTGTGTGTGTCTCAGATGAACACACACACTTGAGTATGTGCACACACGCACACGCACAAACACACTCTCAATTGCGTGGTTTGAAATGGATAATAGGATAGGTTGTGTGTGTGCTATTGTAATTGACTTGGGAAAAGGCAGGACTATGATAAACGGTGTGTACATTCCCATGTCTATACATGGTTGTTCAAGTGTACAATACATTCGGAAAGTATTCAGACCCCTTCACTTTTTCCACATTTTTTACTCATCAATCTACACACAACCCCATAATGATGAATCAAAAACAGATTTTTAGAAATGTAGGCAAATTTATTCAAAATAAAAACAGAAATACCTTATTTACATAAGTATTAAGACCCTTTGCTATGAGCCTCGAAATTGAGCTCAGGTGCATCCTGTTTCCACTGATCATCCTTGTGATGTTTCTACAACTTGATTGAGTCCACCTGTTGATTGGACATGATTTGGAAATGCACACAACTGTCTATATAAGATCCCACAGTTGACAGCGCATATCAGAGCAAAAACCAAGCCATGAGGGTGAAGGAATTGTCTGTAGAACTCCGAGACAGGATGTCAAGGCGCAGATCTGGGGAAGGGTAGCAAAAAATGTCTGCAGCATTGAAGGTCCCAAAGAACACAGTGGCCTCCATCAAATTCTTAAATGGAAGAAGTTTGGAACCACCAGGACTCTTCCTAGAGCTGGCCACCTGGCCAAACTGAGCAATCGGGAGAGAAGGGTCTTGGTCAGGGAGGTGACCAAGAACCCGATGGTCACTTTGACAGAGCTCCAAAGGTCCTCTGTGGAGATGGCAGAACCTTCTAGAAGGACAACCATCTCTGCAGCACTCCACCAATCAGGCCTTTATGTTAGAGTGGCCAGACAGAAGCCACTCCTCAGTAAAATGCACATGACAGCCCACTTGAAGTTTGCCAAAAGGCACCTAAAGGACTCTCAGAGCATGAGAAACAAGATACTCTGGTCTGATCAAACCAAGATTGAACTCTTTGGCCCGAAAGCCAAGTGTAACGTCTGGAAGAAACCTGGCACCATCCCTATGGTGAAGCATATTGGTGGCAGCATCATGCTGTGGAGATGTTTTTCAGCGGCAGAGATTGGGAGACTAGTCAGTATCGAGGGAAAGACAGGAGCAAAGTACAGAGAGATCCTTGATTACAACCTGCTCCAGAGCGCTCAAGACCTCCGTCTGGGGCAAAGGTTCACCTTCCAACAGGACAATGACACTAAGCACACAGCCAAGATAATGCAGGAGTTGCTTCGGGACACGTCTCTGAATGTCCTTGAGTGGCCCAGCCAGAGCCCGGACTTGAACCCGATCAAACATATCTGGAGAGATCTGAAAATAGCTGTGCAGCGATGCTCCACATTCAACCTGACAGAGCTTTAGAGGATCTGCAGAGAAGAAAGGGAGAAACTCCCCAAATACAGGTGTGCCAAGCTTGTAGCGTCATACCCCAAGAAGACTCGAGGCTGTAATCGCTGCCAAAGGTGCTTCAACAAAGTACTGAGTAACGGGTCTGAATACTTATGTAAATGTGATATTTCAGTTAATTTAAAAATATATATATGCAAAAAAAACGAAAAACCTGTTTTTGCTTTGTCATTATGGGATATTGTGTGTAGATTGATGAGGGGGAAAAATGATTTAATCATTTTGATTTATTTATGTGTTTTATTTCAACTTTATTTAACCAGGTAGGCCAGTTGAGAACAAGTTCTCATTTACAACTGCGACCTGACCAAGATAAAGCAAAGCAGTGTGAAAAAAACAACAACACAGAGTTACACATAAACAAACGTACGGTCAATAACACAATAGAAAAATCTATGTACAGTGTGTGCAAAAGTAGAAGAGTAGGGAGATAGGCGATAAATAGGCCATGGATGCGAAATAATTACAATTTAGCATTAACACTAGAGTGATAGACGTGCAGATGATGATGTGCAAGTAGAGATACTGGGGTGCAAAAGAGCAAGAGGGTAAGTAATAATATGGGGATGAGGTAGTTGGGTGTGCTATTTACAGATTGGCTGTGTACAGGTACAGTGATCGGTATGCTGCTCTGACAGCTGATGCTTCAAGTTAGAGGTAGATATAAGACTACAGCTTCAGTGATTTTTGCAATTCGTTCCAGTCATTGGCAGCAGAGAACTGGAAAGAAAGGCGGCCAAAGCAAGTGTTGGCTTTGGGGATGACCAGTGAAATATACCTGCTGGAGCGCATGCTATGGATGGGTGTTGCTATGGTGACCAGTGAGCTGATATCAGATGGGGCTTTACTTAGCAGAGACTTAAATATAACCTGGAGCCAGTGGGTTTGGTGACGAATATGTAGTGAGGGTCAGCCAACGAGAGCCTACAGGTCGCAGTGGTGGGTAGTAAATGGGGATTTGGTGACAAAACGAATGGCACTGTGATAGACTACATCCAATTTGCTGAGACGAGTGTTGAAGGCTATTTTGTAAATGACATCGCCGAAGTCAAGGATGGGTAGGATAGTCAGAGGATATGTTTGGCAGCATGAGTGAAGGAGACTTTGTTGCGAAATAGGAAGCCAATTCTAGATTTAACTTTGGATTGGCGATGCTTAATGTGAGTCTGGAAGGAGAGTTTACTGTCTAACCAGACACCTAGGTATTTGTAGTTGTCCACATATTCAAGGTCAGAACCGTCCAGAGTAGTGATGCTATTCGGGCGGGAGGGTGCAGGCAGCAATCGGGTGAAGAGCATGCACTTAGTTTAACTAGGATTTAAAAGCAGTTGGAGGCCACGGAAGGAGTGTTGTATGGCGTTGAAGCTCGTTTGGAGGTTTGTTAGCACAGTGTCCAAAGAAGGGCCAGATGTATACAGAATGGTGTCGTCTGCGTAGAGGTGGATCAGAGAATCACCAGCAGCAAGAGCAACATGATTGATATATACAGAGAAAAGTGTCGGCCCAAGAGTTGAACCCTGTGGCACCCCCATAGAGACTGCCAGAGGTCCGGACAACAGGCCCTCCAATTTGACACACTGAACTCTATCTGAGATGTTGCTGGTGAACCAGGCGAGGCAGTCATTTGAGAAGCCAAGGCTTTTGAGTCTGCCAATAAGAATGTGGTGATTGACAGAGTCGAAAGCCTTGGCCAGGTCGATGAAGATGGCTGCACAGTGCTGTCTTTTATCGATAGTAGTTATGATATCATTTAGGACCTTGAGCGTGGCTGAGGTGCACCCATGACCAACTCGGAAACCAGATTGCATAGTGGAGAAGGTACGGTGGGATACGAAATGGTCGGTGATCTGTTTGTTAACTTGGCTTTCGAAGATTTTAGAAAAGCAGGGCAGGATGTATATAGATCAATAACAGTTTGGGTCTAGAGTGTCTCCCCCTTTGAAAAGGGGGATGACCGCGTTAGCTTTCCAATCCTTAGGGCTCTCAGACAATACGATAGAGAGGTTGAATAGCCTAGTAATAGGGGTTGCAACAATTTCGCCAGATAATTTTAGAAAGAGAGTGTCCAGATTGTCTAGCCCAGCTGATTTGTAGTGATTCAGATTTTGCAGCTCTTTCAGAACATCAGCTGTCTGGATTTGGGTGAAGGAGATGAGGGAGGGCTTGGGCAAGTTGCTGAGAGGGGTGCTGAGATGTTGGCCGAGGTAGGGGTAGCCAGGAGGAGAGCGTGGCCAGCCGTAGAAAAATGCTATTTGAAATGATCGATTATCATAGATTTATCGGTGGTGACAGTGTTTCCTATCCTCAGTGCAGTGGGCAGCTGGGAGGAGGTGCTCTTATTATCCATGGACTTTACAGTATACCAGAACCTTTTGGAATTAGTGCTACAGGAAACAAATTTCTGTTTGAAAAAGCTAACTGACTGACTATATTGGTTCCTGACTTCCCTGAAAAGTTTCATATCCTATGATAGGATAGCTAAGGAAGATTGAGCAGTGCTGGAGGCTCTACAGTGAAATAAAACAATAATCCCTAACCAAAACAGCAATAGACAAGGCATATTGACATTAGGAAGAAGCATGTGTAGCCGAGTGATCATAGGGTCCAGTGAGTAGCTAGGCGAGCTGGAGACACAGCAATTCAGAGAGCTAGCAGGCCGGAGAGAGCAGGTGGGCCTCAGCTGGACGTCGCAACGGGAGAGCCTGTTGAAACCCCCTCGAATGGCTACGTTGGCAGACCAATTGTGATGGATCGGCGGGGCTCCATGTCGGCAGCAAAGGGTCCAGGGCAATTGGTAAAAGAGGTATTGAAGCTCAGGAAATGTCTGATGGATCGCTTCGGCTAGCCAGGAGATGGCCCTAGGTCGAGGCTAGCTCCAGGCTAACTGGTGCTTGCTTTGGGACAGAGACGTTAGCCAGGAGTAGCCACAGAGACGTTAGCCAGGAGTAGACATTGTAGAATAAGGTTGTAAGGTAACAAAATGTGGAAAAAGTAAATGGGTCATGAATACTTCCCGAATGCACTGTGTGTGTCTGTGTGTGTGTGCGTTTGCGCGCATGTGTGCACCTGAGTCAGGAGACCATTTCTACACTTCACGGTCCTGTGCGTAGTCACAGAACTGTGGAGGCCTGTCGCGCTGGATGGGGGAACATGTGGCTCTGGTGTTAATTGAAAGTTGTCTAATGAACTAAACTTATGGAGAGAGAGAGGAGGGGATGAGGAGAAATAAAAGGTGGGGGGTGAAGACAAAGGGAGGGCAAGGGAAAAACTAAACTTTCTTTAATTATGTTTACACAACAGGCTTTGCTTCCTAATTTAAATAGCATAAACATCTGGACTGGCACGGCAGTAGAATGGTAGTAGTAGTCAAGCAAATCTTGTGGAAAATAATGAAATTAGATCCCTGGTGCTGTGACAGTGGCAGGGCAGGAGACATCAGCTCTATGTTAATAAAATTGCCATGAATGACTGAATACAATTAAGAAATTGTCAGTGGCGGCTGTGAACTTTAGTAACTCGTGGATGTTTGCATCATTTGATTATGCTTGCAATTTAAACTTGTTTATTAGTGTCTGTATTGGAGTATTAATTATGACCTCTTGTGATTGGCCGCGATTAAACTAGTCACTTGTAAAGTGATGGTGTCAGATAGTGGGTTGATGTTTGTGTATGTGTTTGTCTTTTTTTCTGTGTGTGCGTGCATGTGTTCGCATGCACTGCATGTGTGACTGAGCGGTATGACATAGTGTGACCAGAGGACCAACTCCAGTCCTCAAGTACCCCTAAGAGCACAAATATTGTTTGTAGCCCCAGACAAACTCACCTGATTCAACTCATTGAGGGCTTGATGATTAGCTGACTACAAGATGGCGCCGGTAGACATGGTCGCCCTGTTCGTGGCTCCAAAGCAACTTTGCAGTATTTAGCTATTTTCTGGTGTTATTTCTCATCGTATTAGCTCAGAACGTCCTTTGCATTATTACGTACATCCATAAAGAACTTTTGGATATTAGAGTGGTGGTAAATCATCAGCATTTCGACCAGAGTATCTAAATTACTATCGCCCCGTAACACTCACTTCTGTCATCATGAAGTGTTTTGAGAGGCTAGTTAATTAAGGATCATATCAGCTCCACCTTACCCGACAGGCCATACCCACTGCAATTTGCATACCGCCCCAAAAGATCCAAGGATGACGCGATCGCCATCGCACTGCACACTGCCCTATCCTATCTGGACAAGAGGAATACCTATGTAAGAATGCTTTTCATTGACTCCAGCTCAGCCTTCAACACCATCGTAACCTCCAAGCCCATCATTAAGTTCGGGGCCCTGGGTCTGAACACCATCCTGTGCAACTGGGTCTGGACTTCCTGACGTGTCGCCCCAAGGTGGAGAATGTAGGCAACAACACTTCCACTACTCTGATCCTCAACACAGGGGCCCCACAAGGGTGCGTACTCAGCTCCCCCTAACATCTACAACACCCAGTGTCACAGGAAGGCCAGGAAGATCATCAAGGACCTCAGACGGCTACCACCTCAGACGTCACTAGACGGCTACCACCCGGGCACTATACCATGCACCTTAAAGGCTGCTGCCCTATGTACATAGTCATGGAACACTGGTCACTTTAAATAATGTTTACATACAGTTTTACCCACCTCATATGTATATACTGGCCTATCTAGTTTAACTTCTCTGCGCTACGGATCCCTTTTACGGGATCGCTTTCCTAAACAACCACTAGAAATGCAGGGCGCCAAATGCAAAAATATTACTAAAAATATTTAGAATCATGCAATCACAAGTGAAATATACCAAAACACAGCTTAGCTTGTTGTTAATCCACCTATCGTGTCAGATTTTGAAAATATATTTTACAGCGAAAGAAATCCAAGCTTTTGTGAGTGTAGCTTTCAATGCTACAACAGCTAGCCCCAAATTAGCATGGCCACAAAAGTCAGAAAAGCAATCAAATTAATCGCTTACCTTAGATAATCTTCGGATGTTTGCACTCATGAGACTCCCAGTTACACAATAAATGTTATTTTTGTTCGATAAATATTACTTTTATAACAAAAAAACGCCATTTGGGTTGCGCGTTATGCTGAGAAAACTACAGCCTCGTTCCGGTCCTGAAAGGAAGATGTAAATTTCCAAACGTATCAGATTAAAAAAATTTACTAAAAAAATTTAGAATCATGCAATCACAAGTGAAATATACCAAAACACAGCTTAGCTTGTTGTTAATCCACCTATCGTGTCAGATTTTGAAAATATACTTTACAGCGAAAGAAATCCAAGCTTTTGTGAGTGTAGCTTTCAATGCTACAACAGCTAGCCGTGTTCCGTTCGACAAATTCCAAAAAGTATCCGTAATGGTCGTAGAAACATGTCAAATGTTTTTTATAATCAATCCTCAGGTTGTTTTTAACAAACATAATCGATAATATTTCACCCGGACCATAACCTATTCATTAAGAGACAAAAGGAAAATGGGGTGCCCCTCTCTCGCGCGCAGGAAATATTCAGAGGACGCCTGACTGGAAACAGCCAGAAATCTTGCTTGTTTGTAGGTGACCAAATACTTATTTTCCACCATAATTTGCAAATAAATTCATAAAAAATCCTACAATGTGATTTTCTGGAATTTTTTTTCTCATTTTGTCTGTCATAGTTGAAGTGTACATATGATGAAAATTACAGGCCTCTATCATCTTTTTAAGTGGGAGAACTTGCACAATTGGTGGCTGACTAAATACTTTTTTGCCCCACTGTAACTGCACTGAAAAACAAGCATTTCGCTACTCCCACAATCACATCTGCTAAATATGTGTATGCGACCAATCCCATTTGATTTGATTTGATGTAAGATCAGTTGTGCTTGTCCGGAGCCACAATACATATAGTACTGTTGGTGATACTCGATGACCGGAGCTGGGAAACACCTAGCCTGTATGTAAATCCGGTATGGAGCTGAAGGCAGACATGATGACTCTAATTATTTCTCTGGTTTATAACTATGCTATCACTCACTCCCACTCCCAATGTATTACAGGCTGGACACATGCACTTAGGTTTGTATACATTATCCATTAATTAAACTGACATACACAGTACAGTTCCTACACACCTGTGCCTAGCTGTTTATGTGTATATGTCAGGTACTCAAATAAAGGAAGTGTCATGATTCTCAGTTTCATTTACCATAGTTATGTCGTCAGTTTAGATTGTTGGATTTCCTGCCCTTCTCTTTTTCTTCTCCATTGTTTTGGTATTAAGATTCTGAACGCGGACCTCTTACAAATTGCAATATGAACCTGTGCCTCGCTCTCTGCCTCACTCCACTCTTCTGTTTATTTTATAACCCCACACAGTGGAGAGATGAGGGGATTATTTTACAGGGAATTATTTGTCAGTATAGGACACGTGTCAAACTCATTCCACGGAGGGCAGAGTGTCTGTGGGGTTTTGCTCCTCTCTTGTACTTGATTGATTAACTAAGGTCACTAGTTAGTAAACAACTCCCATCACCTGGTTGTCTAGGTCTAAATTGAAAGGAAATAATGGATTTGTACTGAAAGCTAAATAAACAGAACTATCTTCCTGATGAAGAGAAGAGAAGAGAAGAGAAGAGAGGAAAGGAGAGGAGAGGAAAGGAGAGAATGTTTGATTATGTTTTTGGCATGGACATACCCTACGCTCCATTGTTCTCTGGCAATGAAAATAGATGTTCTTGGTTCTCCAGTGAACCACTCATTTTCACCCATGACCTATTTAGTATAATAACGTTTCTTATAAAGTCACTCAACACCAGGGATGATTCCAACACTGGCACTTGTGTTATTTCATTGTCCTACTTTAGCAGCCCTATAAGTACACCGACTGGGTTAGAATGCATCTGCAACGTAATGTTTTGAGTAAAATAAATAAATAAATAAATATACATTTGTTGTGATCACAGTTTCCATAATTAGAATCATAATTAGAATAACTAAATAGTTTTACTTAAACTTTACATGCGAGGCATGGCTTCTAGATTAGATGATTTGCTATGTCTTCTAAAGGCCACACACAGGACCCATCAGACCGCACATATTTTATACATTCATCTACAGGCCACCTTTAAAACATTCTATCTTGTGAATATCAAACTGTGCACTTGCTCGTTCAGACACACACACTGGGCATTGGACAGCATTGGAAGAGTTTTCCTTGAGAGAGAGAGAGAGAGAGAGAGAGAGAGAGAGAGAGAGAGAGAGAGAGAGAGAGAGAGAAGAGAGAGAGAAGAGAGAGAGAAGAGAGAGAGGAGAGAGAGAGAGAGAGAGAGAGAGAGAGAGAGAGAGAGAGAGAGAGAGAGAGAGAGAGAGAGAGAGAGAGAGAGAGAGAAGAAAGAGAGAAGAGAGAGAGAAGAGAGAGAAGAGAGAGAGAGAGAGAGAGAGAGAGAGAGAGAGAGAGAGAGAGAGTGAGTTTGTGTGTGCCCGGAGACAGATGGGTAATAGCCCTATGCTAAATGCAGGCCCTGTGTAACGCATAGCCCTGATTGCAGACCTGATTACCTGCCATATGCTAGCTAAAGGGTTGAGGGTGGAAAATGGAGATGGTATGCAGACGTTAAAGCAGCCGTTTTTATAGCGCAGTCATTATGCCAACGTGCGGCTTTCACAAATGAAAACGAGCGTCGCAGGGAAGGAAAATAATGAAGTCATAAAACGGACGGGTCACGGTGCCTAGTCTCTACTACCTCCACACTGAAGCCCATTGGTTAAGAGGGAGAAGGGGTGTGCACAAGCCTAGGTGGCACGATGGGAGACATTGGTTCTATCAAAATGGGTATTTAGAAGTTTCCAGGTTAAGACTGAACAATGTAAGCCTACTTGTGCCTCAGCTTGTGAAGATTTGGATAACAGTTGTCATTGAATAGCACCGTAGGTTTGTGTCAGTTTGTGCAAATTGATTTCTAAGTATGTGTGTGTCCATATTCATGTATATGATTATGTTTAGCATTAGCTTTGCTTTTCCAATTATACATGCAGTGATGTCATGGTAAAAAAAAGTTAAACTATAAAGTAAACTATAAACTCCAGTGGCCGATCAAGATAAGACAAACAACCACCGATATAAACCAAAACATATGACATTTTTAGAACTGCATTATTTGATTACATTTTCATACAGGTCTATAGGGAAGTCCTAATATAATTTTCATTCGTAAAAAATGACACAAAATGCACATCAGGTCAGCCTCCCAAAATAGTTAATTTGGACTGAACACAACAAAAGTCCAGATAGGCTGTGGAGATGTTAATATTGAAATGTTTTATCTTTTTAATTCACTTTCATGTTCTTTGTATTTCATGTGAACTACACTGCAATTCAGTTTTTGTATTGTAAACTGCTAAAGTGCACCAGTGTAAAAGGACCTTAGTTGACTCTAAAATATTGTTTTCTATACCCATTTGTGGAGAAACAAGTTATTAGTTTGTTTGATAAGATTACAGATTCTCTCATGGGTCCCCATTTCAATTTCATGGGACCCCACATGGATCCCCGACCCCAAGTTTGGAAACCACTGTACTACTAACCTCTTTCTCTGCTTGCCTCCTCTCGCTGTGTCTCCTCTGTCTCCTCCTGCATTGCAGCTTGCCTCAGCCTCACCACTGTCTGCCTCACCACTGTCTGTCTCACTACTCTCTGTAAAGAGAGTAAATGACTAAAATGTAATGTAAATGTAAGGCAGTTTTAAAAATAGATTTGTATATACATGAGAATGATATAAAATTGTCTTTGTATTTAAATTGTCTTTATGTTTCACTAAACGTTAGGTCCCACAGGCTGTTCCAACACATAATGACATGAATGTGCATTCTAACAGTGTAAAAGGCCCTTAGTTGGCTCTAAAATGTTGTATTCTATACCCATTTGAAGAGAAACAAATTATTAATGTGTTTGATAAGATGAAAAACTCTCTCAGGGGACCCCACATGGTTCCCCAACCCCAACTTTGGGAACCACTGTACTACTAACCTCAATTTCTGCACGCTTCCCTTCTCTGTGTGTCTCTTTTGCCTGCATTGCAAACTGCCTCACCATTGTCTGTCTCACTACTCTGTGTAAAGCAAAGTTATTTTGATACGAGAATTTATAGTAGCCTATCTTTTGTTTGGATTGTAGTTTAATTTCAGTCAACTGCTCATGCTGAGGTCAGGCTCCCTTTGAACATTAGCTTCTAACTTCATCCTAGCCAGCTAGTTTTAGCTAGTTATCTAGCTAAAAGTAGCCAGAGCACTTGAGCTAGCTACTGTAGATAGCCATCTGACTGAAATATCAGCAACTATTTACCAGTCGTACACTCATTCTCAGAGACTCTGTTTTTTGTTTTGTTTGGAGGATGTCTGTTGACACGGCAGGAGTCGAGGGACGTAAAAAAATCGCAAGGCCACTGTCAGTGGTGTCTCTCTCTACTTATCACTTGCCAGTTGCCAGCGTTGGTCTCGGCTGAGGTAGTTAGTTTCATGTCTCGGCCTGTGCCTTGGGTGGAGTTTGCCGTTGGACAGAGTGGTGAATGAATGCGCTGCTAACAAGGCAAATCCTGGGGGAGCAGGTGAACATAACGAGCATACCTGAATCATGATTCCACTCATTCTCAGAGAGGTAGGGGTGATTAGAACTCAGATCAAGAAGATTACCATTCTGAGCTTTAATCAACACCGGGAACGCAATAATAAGTGGGTAAATGATAATTAACTAAATAAAAAGGTGAGTAAATGCGATTTCACAAAGGCGCATAACTGGTGATTGTATGCATTTACCCTCCTCTACATCCCTGTATACATTCAATAAACAAGGCAAAACTGTAAACCTTGATGGTTGTAAAGATGCTGGTCAACTCTCTGAGGAATACACTTTTTATCATCAATAACCATAATTGACAACCATTCCAATAATAACTTGCTCACTACCTTTTGGTCCCAGAAAGGAAGCAGTCCCTACCTGTATCATACAGTGCCTTCAGAAAGTATTCACACCCCTTGACTTTTTCCACATTTTGTTGTGTTACAGCCTGAACTTAAAATGTATTACATTTTGATTTTGTTTGTCACTGGTCTACCCCATCATGTCAAAGTGGAATTATGTTTTTCTAAATGTTTACAGAACTATTAGAAATGAAAAGCTGAAATGTCTTGAGTCATTAAGTATTCAACCCCTTTGTTATGGCAGACCTAAATAAGTTCAGGGGTAAGCATTTCCTTAGCAAATCCCATAATACGTTTCATTCATACACACATACAATTATCTGTAAGGTCCCTCAGTCAAGCAGTGAATTCCAAAGACAGATTCAACCACAAAAATCAGGGAGGTTTACCAATGCCTCACAAAGAAGGGCACCTATTGGTAGATTAGTAAAAAGTAAAAAAGCAGACATAGAATATCCCTTTGAGAATGGTTAAGTTATTAATTGCGCGTTGGATGGTGTATCAATACACCCAGTCACTACAAAGATACAGGCACCCTTCCTAACTCAGTTGCCGGAGAGGAAGGTAACCGCTCAGGGATTTTACCATGAGGCCAGTAGTGACTTTAAAACAGTTAGAGTTTAATGACTGTGACAGGAGAAAACTGAGGATGGATCAACAACATTGTAGTTATTGCACAATACTAACCTAATTGACAGAGTGAAAATAAGGAAGCTTGTACCGAATAACAATATTCCAACACCTGTTTGCAAAAAGGCCCCACCCCTGTTTGCAACAATGGACTAAAGTAATACTGCAAAAAGTGTGGCAAAGCAATTCACTTTTTATCCTGAATACAAAATGTTATATTTGGGGCAAATTCAACACAACACATTACTGAGTACCACTGTCCATATTTTGAAGCATAGTGGTGGCTGCATCATGTTATGGGTATGCTTGTAATCATTAAGGACTGGGGAGTTTTTCAGGATAAAATATAAATGGAATGGAGCTAAGTACAGGCAAAGTCCTAGAGGAAAACCTGTCTTTCTACCAGACACTGGGAGATGAATTCACCTTTCAGCATGACAATAACCTACAACATAAGTTCAAATGTACACTGGAGTTGCTTACCAAGAAAATAATGTATGTTCTTGAGTGGCTGAGGTACAGTTTTGACTTAAATCACCTTGGAAATCTACGGCAAAACTTGAAAATGGTTGTCTAGCAATGATCAACAACCAATTTGACAGAGCTTGAAGAATTTTGAAAAGAATAATGGGCAAATAGTGTACAATCCAGGTGTGCAAAGCTCTTGGAGTCTTACCCAGAAAGACTCCCAGCTGTAATCTCTGCCAAAGGTGATTCTAACATGTATTGACCCAGGGGTGTCATTACTTATGTAAATTAGATATTGCTGCATTTAATTTGCAATACATTTTCTAATATTTTTATAAACATGCTTTGGCTTGGTCATTATGGAGTATTGTGTGTATGGAGGGTGAGAAAAAACATATATTTAATACATTTTTTAATTCAGGCTGTAACATAACAACAGTTCCTGAAATTCCCCAAAATTCCATTTAATTGAAGGAGAGCCAATTCAATAATTAAACATAGCTTTTTAAATCATTGAATAAACTTTTCCATTCACATCTTGAATTAAATAATTTCAAATCTACTTGTCCCCAACTCTTACTGTATTTCTAATAAAATTCATCATCCATTAATACACACCAACACTATCAAAGCGGGATTCTTCTTCCAAGCAGGAATTCCCCCCCTCCCGGTGTATAGGTTCAAATAGATTTTTTAACATAGTCTTGAAGGGCCCTCATGGCCTACTTAGTGCAACATGATTCCTTGTGGTCCTGGGAATATATTTGGGTCAGCTTCATTCAAATTCTCTTTCATTTGGTCTCTCCTCTGACACTGCGGCCCATCATTAGCTTAGATATAGGTCAGCACCGGCTTTGTGGAGCTGCACACTTATTTCCATATTTGATTAAGACGTGTTAGTTGGACAGGGATTACTGGAGGTAGGTGGAGCCTTGTTAGTCATACTGTTCACTCCCCCAGTATTCTGAGGAGGTGATAGGACTACCCAGGTCAGGTGGTATGTTATCCTACTTGTTATGTCCAGGAGGGCTCAATGTTGTTGAGTTAAGATGGAACTGTGTTTTGTAGAACAGGCACGCCTCTCACATTGAGAAAATGTAGCTCATAAAAGATGGCGCTGCAGTGGATAGTAGCCGTCTTACAAGCTCCTTACCAATTCTGCTATTTTGTGTGTTTTTTACGCTAATCGTAAACATTTTTGTACATAATGTTTCCGCTATCATTTCCTATTACTGAAAACAGCTTCTGGACACCAGAACAGCGATCACTCTGCAGCTCTGGACATTCTGCTTTCTCTGGGCCCTCAGATCCAATTGGCCCAGCGCTGTCAGGATTTGGCCGGTGTAGGCCGTCATTGTAAATAAGAATTTGTTCTTAATTGACTTGCCTAGTTAAATAAAGGTTAAAATACTCAATAAGTTCTACAGCTGCACCATTGAGAGCATCTTAACTGGCTGCATCACCACTTGGTACAGCAACTGCTAGGCACCTGCCCACAAGGCACTACAAAGGGTAGTAAGTACTGCCCAGTACCCACTGGGGCCGAGCTACCTGTCATCCAGGATCTTTATTCCAGGCGGTGTCGGAGGAAGGCTCAAAAAATGTGTCAAAGACACCAGCCACCCAAGCCATAGACTGTTGTCTCTGCTACCACACGGAAAGCGGTACTAGTGCACCAAGTCTGAAACCAACAGGACCCTGAACAACTTGTACCCCCAAACCATAAGACTGCTAAACAAGACCATTAAATAGCTCATCAAATGGCTACCCATTTGATGAGCATACTTTGGCCTGTCTTTTTCAAATACTTAAATATACAACATATATCATACATGTTTCAACCCGTACATAAAATAATCGACTCCTGATATTTCTACAAACCAAGTGTTATAATGCATCATGATGACCGCATCTACTAACCTTGCTCTATCATAGCAGGCCTCCGAGGCCTGTGTTTAGTATGCACAGGCAACAAGACGTATTGACATATTTTTTTCCCTCAGCAAATTACATGTTTCCATCTTAATTGTTATTGGAGATTTTATCAGGAGTTTGATGCAGCCCTCACTTGAACCTATTAACTGCTGACAATGGTGTGAAGGGGGCAGAGGAAAGGAAGTATGCAAAATAACCCTGTTGTATAATTAATGACCCTTAGAATGGAGGAAGGACATTTCTCTCTTTATTTCTCTCCTCTTTAGGATGGACAGCTGGTGCTATCATGTATCTTTGACCTCTGCAGGGTGTTGTGTTAAATAGAGATACAGTGTGGTGAATTGGAGAATGTGCATAATGCATGCAAAAACTACACACACACACACACACACACACACACACACACACACACACACACACACACACACACACACACACACACACACACACACACACACACACACACACACACACACACACACACACACACACACGCACAATGATGTCTGAAGTTCAGTCAGTCTTTTTAAGTTACTGTACTCACTATCTTTCCATTGATTCATCTAAATGGACTTAGATTATCTCTGCCTTATGCAAAAAGCCTTAGCTGGAGTCACATACTCCCTAAAGATAGCAGGGGAGACAACTTTACCGCTACTCTCCCGTCCCTTAATTCCTAATGGGCCACGTTTTTTAACACTGCACCCCTTATCTTCAGTCTGGGGGCTTTGATGTTCTAACTGTAATCAACCAGCCCAGACGATGGATGTGCCACTGACGTTGGGCAATCAGCGGAATCTAAATCGTTACATCTCGCCTGACATTAATGTGGCATTTTTGGCGTGGTGAGGTAAAAAGTGATGCACAGTTCAGGAAGCCATAATTCTTTCAGCCTGAAAATGGCATATTCATATTAGCTGGGAATTAGCTCCTTTAGATGTGAAGAAAATCCAGTGCGGCGGGAAAGTGTGAGAGTCCGCTCTTATCTGCACACGTCTAGGCACAATGTGTCAGGGCCGCTGGTCTCTATTCACACAGACAGCTATCTACCTAATTCTTTTTGACATTTCAGATAAGCATCTGAACAGAAGCACACAACTACTGCAGACAGGGTTTGTCAAATAATGAAGGAATTTTCCATGTTTACTACAAAAATATCATCCTTTTAAATGGGCGTCTGGATTTTTTAAAAATCATTTAATCTATGCCCCTCACTACATTTCCCAATGTATGTGTCTGAGGGTGACCGTGTAAGGGACATGTAGTTGAGGGGTGTGTGTCTGTGTGCGTTTGTGCGTTTGTGCGTGTGTGTGTGTGTGTGCACAAATGTGTGTGTGGTAGAGTTACTGTATAATGATTCACCATCTCTGTCCTTTTTAATATGCCAATATTTTTTGAAGAGTTATCTAGGGAAACTGTTTCATATGCTAATACCTTGTACGCAGGGTAAACAGAATATTGACCGCTTCGTTGTTACATGTACTAAAGCTTATTGGACAGATTAGGCATCTGTCATTAACTTTTTGTGTTATGCTGTGGCTGGGATTAAACACCGCAAACAAATTATCCTTGGATTAAGACCAACCTTTATCATTGATGTAAGAGGATGGAAATATCAACGCTATTACTGGAAAGACTTACCGGCAGTACGGAAGCAGGTGAAGAAAAACCTACTTCTAGGAGAAAGTGGAGAAAAATAACATGGTAAACAGTGTATTAATATTTCTATGAGTATTCATAGATTCTTGAAGTCAATCAGAGATAGTGTTTGGTAGTGATTTAATGATGGCACAAGGGTTAAACTAGTGGGTGAAAACTAGGGCCAGAGTCAAAAATATACAGCATTTTGGTGGTGCACCATTTTAGTAAGAAGGAGGATTAAGCAAGTTCAGTACGTTTGGGGAGAATGGGAATTGGGTAAACCTGATGCACTATGAGAGTAATGAGGGTAAAACTGATGCATTGTGGGTGTAATAGTCCAGAGTCCAAACAGAAAGAGCGATAAAAGGTAGGAACACAGTGATCTGGCTCAACCCCGTTCACTGAGGGAGAGAGTGTGTGTGTGTGTCTGACAGTCTTTCAGATTACATATCCCGAGTTCTGGTCTAAAAAGGCCAGCTTGCCTTATCTGTGCCTAGAAAGCCCTTCGCACCTTGTGTGTGTGTGACCGAGTGTGACTGTGTGTGCCACCGTGGTGTGCATGCAAATATCCACCCCTTTGTGTCGCACACACACCATCCGTCTCGCTCATGCAGTGAGGAAAGCACAGGCCGAACCATAGCACATTTAGTGTTACTGTATTTTTTTTATTTTTATAATTAATTGTTCCCAATATTACATTTTTTGTCATTTAATAAGGATAAATGTCATGCCATCACAGAAGAACAGGTTTACAAGTTGACCTAGTGATATGACCAAACTGGCCTCTGGAAAACCGGATTCAAATAACATAACATAATGGGAACGCAACAGTCATCATCCAACACACTCCTGAGAAAGTGTTCCATGTACGTCCATGTGATATAGGGCTGTGACCAGTCAGCCACGTAATAGGACAATCACTCTGTCACTCATTCTCTCCTCTCATCTCCTCCTCTCCTCTTTTTCTGTCACTTTTGTGTCATCTGACAGTGCTGCGGTACTGTACTGCATGCATATCTGCTACGTTATATGGCATTGTCACCTTGTGAAAATCTTTCTGTTGGACATTTTTTGTTCACCTAAATACTTTTCTATTCTCATCTCTCTATGTGTATTTTCTTTAAATGTTCTCTCTCCATATACCAGAGCTTGTGTCTTAGTTTTTGTCAGTGAACTTGGGCTCCAGTAGGTCAGTGTATTTGCTGGGTGATTGTTGACTGAACTATGTTGACTCAACCATTTATTATCTTGCGCCTTGTTTAAATATGCATGGCGACTCCCACCACTCTTAATCATTCAGATTGAAAAAACGTGATCGATGTAGTGTAAACATTCATCATTAACACCGGACAGGCAGTGGCTATGCCAGGGCCTCTCTCTCTCGTTCCCCTCTAAACCTTCACAACATCATTATACTATACAATACGCCCAGCCTATGTGTGCACGATGCATGTGTGCATATGAAATAACCGTCCTCCCTCCTCTTCGTTTTATTCCTTTATTTTTTTTCATATGTATTCTTACACACTCCCGTGGCATATTTTCAATCATTATTAGAATGCAGGCAGCTCAAGGCTCTGAGCCCTAACCCCCGGTATGTTTGGTGTGTGATAAAAGGCGAAAGCGCTATCAATCTTTATTGTCTGTCCGTGCGCTGTAATTGCATTCAATAGTCCACTGATTCTCCTGTCTGCGCTAATGTCGGGGAGCAGTGAGAAGCCAGATGCTCGGACTAGATCACACACACTCATGCACACACACACACACTCATATGTACACACACACACACACACACATGCACACACACACTATCTTACACACACACCACACACAGACACGCACCCACACCCATGGTCTACTCCTCCAAGCCTGGCATCAGTACTCGCTAGCTCGGCCCCGTTGATAAATTGTTGACAGTATAGATTGTGAGCAGCTGAGTGTCTGGAGTGTATGTAGGAGAAGATTCATACCTTGTCAGAGTGCCTTGCTACGGTGATGTCACAGAGAGGGCAGGTCATGTATTATTCAAATTCGGGCAAGGGGAACTGGAGGAATGTCGAGCACCGGATCTCAACGAATAAAGGGGGGGGGGGCATTAGTTTTCATACTTCTATTTAAACTAAACTATTACATGACATTTTAAAGTATATATCTGTGACTGGGGCTTGCTTTCACCTGTCAGGTTTGTGTGTATGAGTGTGTGTTTGTGTCCGTGCATCATGCATGCATACATGTGCAGGGAGTGTTTGTGTGTGTTTGTACTTGTGTGAGGGGATGATTCCTTATTGCCTTACCACACAATGCAAACTGCAGAGTGCATATTGCAGACTAGCTTCTATTGCTTTGCCTCTCACCTAGGTTGACCTGACGAGGCATGTATGTTATTGAAGCTATAAGTAATATTATTGTGTTTGCTTTCATACACAGACAGACAGTGGATACAAAGCAACGGATCACGGAATATGAAAAACCTCGCCTTTCCAAGAGCAGTATTATAGGTTAGTGTGGGAATTTGTGTTGCGAGGGTATTTGTGACATGTCTATGATATTGTGGTTCCTATGCTAGGATCCAGCAGGATTTGTAAGACATGATTTCTAGTCCTACGTCATTTTAATGAGGTGTTTTCTTTTTTGTATCATCTTACATTGCATTCTCTTGCTTGTTCTGTGGGCTAATTATCATTAGCTTCATCATTGTTTATTTCAATGTGCTATTAAGTGGGCCAAGGCTAACTAACATCAAATCCCTGTTGAATGAATGTAACTGAGTTCAAATGATCAGGTTTTTGCTGCCATAAAACTACAGACAGTTTAAATGTATTTGAAGTTGGATATTTTCATGCATTTTTGTGTGCAAATATTCAACTTCAAATACATTTAAAGTGCATGTGCACTCACATACATGCACATTTATACACACATGTTGTTCTGCCCAGTAGGGTAATATATATATATATATATATATATATATATATTTATTTATTTATACATACTTATGTGGTAATACATCCCTGAAAATCAAAGGAAATTACGCTTCACTTTGGTAGGCAGAGCTTAGCATGTTTTTAACCAGCCGAATGGCTTTATATTGAGATTCCCCTTGGGCCTGTACTGTCTCTCCTCGGAACGTTGTGCCAGATAAGGGCAGTAATTCCCTCTTTTAGGATTCCATTAATGTCGTTGTTCCACGGTTCCTGACACAGAGGAGAGGGCTGTTTTGCATATCACCTTCCCAAGATGGCCGGCTATTTACATGATAGCCTCCAGATTGAATCTGATCATCGAGCTACCACTCTCTACTTTTATACATATAGAAGAAGGCGATTTACTGGGGGAGGTGGATTTATTACTATGATATTGAATATTATTGCTCAGGCAAAAGGTACTTTGCGACAGGAGGGACTGGTGCACTACACAAAATAGATGGCATCATGAGGACGGAAAATTATGTGGATATATTGAAGCAACATCTCAAGACATTAGTCAGGAAGTTTTAGCTTGGTCGCAAATGGGTCTTCCAAATGGACAATGACCCCAAGCATAGAAGTTGTGGCAAAATGGCTTAAGGACAACAAAGTCAAGGTATTGGAGTGGCCAACACAAAGCCCTGACCTCAATCCTATAGAAAATGTGTTGGCAGAACTGAAAAAGCGTGTGCGAGCAAGACAAAACTGACTCAGCTTGTGGGAGGCTACCCGAAATGTTTGACCCAAGTTAAGTAATTTAAAGGCAATGCTACCAAATTCTAATTGAGTGTATGTAAACTTCTGACCCACATGGAATGTGATGAAAGAAATAAAATCTGAAATAAATCATTCTCTCTACTATTCTGACATTCTGACATTTCACATTCTTAAAATATAGTGTTGATCCTAACTGACCTAAGAGAGGGAATTTTTACTAGGATTAAATGTCAGGAATTGTGAAAAACTGAGGTTAAATATATTTGGCTAAGGTGTATGTAAACTTCCGACTTCAACTGTATGTTCATATAATATCCAAGCTACTTTTCATCCAAGTATTAGAAATATGTTCTATATACTGTATGTTGGATTTTTTGTGCCTCTTGGATAATTCAGTTGTGAGAGTAATGGATATGTGTCATAAATAGTATTATGGCGCAATGTAAAAAAATATAACAGACGTTATAGAATAGAACAGTCTTGTGAATAGAGACAGTTGTTGATGACCAAATTGTCTTCATAGAGTGACGTGTGACAGAGAAGATAGAAAGATACTACTATTCATCACTGCTCACTGATAGTTCATTTGAACAGTTCCATTTTCTTCACAATTGTGGGGAAAAAAACATTACAAAAGAGTTGTCCATTTGAAACGCAAATCCCATGTAAATGTATCGGTAATGAACATTCTCGTACAGGAGGCACATTATTCTTTTTCTGGTACATTTATTTCTGAATATCAAATGAACATGATGAATGTGAATGGGGGGGGGTTAAGTTATCTGAAGATGGAATAAGTCATATTTTTTATTACTATACCGTTGAGCAGCAGAAGTTGAAACTGTGTGAGGCTGGCGCGAGGAGGGGTGTGTTTCTCTCGTTAAGCATCTTGGGCTCTTTCCTCATCGCCTTTACATTGTGTTTCTGTCTATGTAAGAGCGTGTCAAGCTGAGACACATTTCCAACACGTGTAAATCACAGCTGTGTACTAACACACAGGCAATGACAACGCTGGAGTCCTATATCTGCAGATGAATCACACTTTGACATTTCTGATTGAATATGGTTCTGAGGAGAAAAGGAAAACAAACCTCAAAAGTGACAAATCACCCCTAAAACCATGTTACTCCAGAATCCTTAGAATGATGATTGTCAGGTAATACGAGGTAAGGATCAAGAGAGCTAGACAAGGTGGTTATTGGATTTTTTAAAGTTAGCCCTGAGCGCAGTACACCCAACAACAATTCAAATCCGTACTATAATGCATTGCCATGCCATGCAGCTATGCTGCCATGCAGCTATTCTATTCATACACCACAATACACTATTGTTACACACACAGTTCAAGTTCACTGAAATGCTTAACTTGCGAGGTCTACCTAACAGTTTAGTAATAAATATCAAAATAGTATAGCTAATAATGATAATAAAAGTAATATATCTATACAGTACCAGGGAAAAGTTTGGACATACCTACTCATTCAATGGTTTTTCTTTATTTATACTATTTTCTATATTCTAGAATAATAGTGAAGACATCAACACTATGAAATAACACATATGTAATAATTTAGTAAACAAAAAAGTGTTAAACAAATCAAAATATATTTTATATTTGAGATTCTTCAAAGTTGCCACCTTTTGCCTTGATGACAGCTTTGCACACTGTTGTCATTCTCTCAACCAGCTTCATGAGGAATGTTTTTCCAACAGTCTTTGAAGGAGTTTTCTGAGCACTTGCTCATATGCTCATATGCTGAGCACTTGTTGGCTGCTTTCCTTCATGCTGCAGTCCAACTCAACCCAAACCATCTCAATTGTGTTGAGGTCAGGTGATTGTGGAGGCAAGGTCATCTGATGCAGCACCATCACTCTCCTTCTTGGTCAAATAGCCCTTACACAGCCTGGAGGTGTGTTGGGTCATTGTCCTGTTGAAAAATAAATGATAGTCCCATTAAGCGCAAACCAGATGGGATGGCGAAAAGCTGCAGAATGCTGTGGTAGCCATGCTGGTTAAGCCTGCCTTGAAATCTAAAAGAATCACAGACAGTGTCACCACAAAGCACCCTGACACCATCACACATCCTCCTCTATGCTTCACGGTGGGAACCACACATGCGGAGATCATCTGTTCACCTACTCTGCGTCTCACAAAGACACGGTGGTTTGGACTCATCAGACCAAAGGACAGATTTCCACCGGTCTTATGTCCATTGCTCATGTTTCTTGGCCCAAGCAGTCTCCTCTGAACAGTTGATGTTGAGATGTGTCTGTTACTTGACCTCTGTGAAGCATTTATTTGGGCTGCAATTTCTGAGGTAGGTAACTCTTGAACTTATCCTCTGCAGCAAAGGTAACTCTGGGTCTTCCTTTCCTGTGGCGGTCCTCATGAGAGCCAGTTTCATCATAGCACTTGATGACTACCTCATGAAGCTAGTTGAGAGAATGCCAACAGTGTGCGAAGCTGTCATCAAGTCACAGGGTGGCTACTTCGAAGAATCTCAAATATAACGTTTATTTAGATTTGTTTTTTTGGTTACTTTTTACTTTTTTGGTTACTACATGATTCCATATGTGTTGTTTCATAGTTTTGATGTCTTCACTATTATTCTACAATGTAGAAAATAGTAAAAATAAAGAAAAACCCTTTTTTACTGGTACTGTACATGTAAATAGGAGTAATAGTGACCAGTAGCAGAATAAATTGTGACTAGTTGCGGGATGAAATAGATACTAATGATAATGGCAATCAATAATCAATGAACAGCAGCGTAGTGGTAGTAATAAATCAAATCAATAATAACTTTAGCAGCAGCCTACAGTAGGTGTGAGAGTGAGCAGTAGTTGTGAGCCATTTAACAGTCTTATGGCCACGGGAAAGAAGCTGTTAAGGAGTTGGTCTGAGCCTTGATGCACCGGTACCGTCTGCCGGGTGACAGTATGAAGACCAGTCTTTGTCAATTTTTTGGTCCTTTCTTAGACACCCTCAGTGATGCACTGGGCCGTCCGCACCACTTGAAGCTCTTACCCTCTCCCTATCGATGTGGATGAGGGTGTGCACCCACCCCTGTTAGTTGAAGGAGATGATCAGAACCTTGCTGACATTGAGGGGGGGGGGGGTTGTTGTCCTGGTGCTACACTGGCAGGTCTCTGACTTCCTCCCTCTAGGCTGTCTCATCCCCATTCCTCACTCTCCATCACTTTGACAAGGCAAGTGGAACTGTGTTTGTCCTTTTACTTGTAATTTTTGTTTATCCTTTTCTCACAAAATCGAATCTCTCTCCTTTATAGCTGGGAGCACCGTTCAAATAAATCTATTTCACTGGGCAGATGTCTAATTGTACCTATAGAAATTAGCGCAGGCTCCAGCTGCTATGGTGACCCCGGCGAAAAGAAAACAAACTCATTCGATAATGACCCATTGCCGATGGATATGGCACTGTTTACTATCATTGGCTCCGTCCCATATGGCAAGCGACAGAGGTGATGAACAGGTTAGGAGAGAGAGAGAGAGAGAGAGAGAGAGAGAGAGAGAGAGAGAGAGAGAGAGAGAGAGAGAGAGAGAGGAATAAAGTGATACAGTGGAGGTGAAGTATTCATGGACTCTGTTCATCGTTAGCCCCCATGTCCCCCCTGCCTCCACCTCATCGTCTCTTTGCCGGCGGCCAAGTTTTCAGCTCGCCGTGTCATGTTCCTGTAAGCGGCTAGGCTACTCCGGTGTGAAAACCTTACACCACTCCATCTGGTGGACGAGCGATTGCACAAGCCCCAAGAATAGCACCACATTACTCAAGGTGAGACATGACGACTCTCCGAGAATATTTAACTTTGTCTCAGACCACTGCTAACTGGCTAGCGGAGAGACATGTTCTGTGAAATGAAGATGTTAGCCAGCAATAGCTAGACTGCTTTGTTTAGAAGGGCTGTAGCTGTGAAGTAGAAGGTTTGAATAATACAAATGTACAGTGCATGATGATTGTTTGTTTGTGTGCATCAGGATAAGCTTGTTCAATTGCCTATGGCGACTAACACGTGAAGCTGTGCATGTAGCTTTGCACGTGGCATATTGTTACAACACACACTCGCACAAGCTGACCATAGGGATAGGATAGTGGAGGTTGACAGTCACTTTAACACACAAGTGTATTGTTGCTGCAGAGTGAGGTGGAAGCAGAACGTTTGCTCCATCATTAAATATACACACATTAGCGTATAGAGTGTAGAGCTCTCAGGGTCAGCATCCAAATTAGCCTCCTCCCACCTCTCGTTGTGGCTAATATGGACGCTCCTCTGTCCAGTCTATCAGATGCCACTTTTCACATGGATATCGAAGAATCCAAAGTACCCAAAGATCTGTCTCTCAACTATAGGGAAGAGTCCCCCTCGTGGTGGGAAAGTAGCTTTGGGAGGGAGCATCTATGCTAAGCTATGCTAACCTAGGCTAGTGTTATGCTACATCTGGTGTTCAGGAGTGGCATCTGGTGTTCACGGTCGAGGTGAATTCCATTTTAATTCAGTCACAAGAGATTTTCCGAAACTAGATTTTTTTTAAATTGCAACTTGCCATTTATTCTCAAGCAGGACTTTTACATTTCTAAATTGGAATTCCAATTGGCTTCTTCAATTGACTGACTAAAAATAGACGTTTTCTGTTTGCAAAGTTGAAACAAAACTTTGAGTAAACACCTTACCTTCTGCCATGTGTCATTACACAGCCAGTCACCAGGTATGAAAGAGACATACAGCCTTTGTTCTGGTGTCATCCCAGCATTCTTCTAAGAACAGCACTGCCGTCATTGTGCTGCTTTATTAAATATTGAGATTATGTTTGAGGTGGCAGCTTGTTAGATGGCTATAGGTAATTATTCATGAGCGTCACATTTGAAAACAAAGTAATTATACACATTGGCACATGATGCATTTTATTTATATATTTAGCAACTTTATTTACTTCCAATAATCTTGGTAGGAGAATATTACCTTTCTTGCTCTTTGATCTTTCAGTTTTTTGTACATGCTAAACATTCACTCGCACGCACGCACGCACGCACGCACGCACGCACGCACGTACGTACACACACACACACACACACACACACACACACACACACACACACACACACACACACACACACACACACACACACACACACACACACACACACAGGCACAAATGTCCACATTCACTGTGAATGTTATATAGAGGTGCAAACTAGCACACACACTCTCCTACACCACCCACACACAGCATTGACTTTTAGTCTGCAGGCGTCACATAACAGTAGACATTTTTGCATATGGAAATTGTGATGAACTTGTGGTAATTGTTATGGACAAAGGATAATTACTTTCACATATTAAAAGCAAATCATACCAAGGAGATGGAAGAGTGACAGGTAGTGATGATGATGATGATGATGATGCTATTGATATTGAACTTTGCTCAGTTGGGGGTCTCATTCGACCAACACACTAGCTCCTTCTTCCCACTAACTTCCATGACACACACATGCACGCACACACACACACGCGGACACACACCTCCCATGACACCCCCAACCTGTCTCCGTGCTCTTGGCGGCAGTGTGTGATAAGATGGAACAGAATAGAAATCTATATGTGTGCTTTAAGAACTCTCCATCCATGACCTAGCTTTATAAGCAGGCTATTACCAGTGTGTAATAAACCGGTATGGTTTGTGAAAGTGTGTGCTTGTGAGAGTGGGTATGGTTTTTGCTTCTGTGTCCAGGAGTGTCTGTGTGACACCAGCACTTAGTGGAGACACTATAGAAACTCAAACTGGTCTCCTCATGAGCCAACTTACACACATCAGGAGAAAAAAAAGGCTAATTAATTAAGAACAGTATTAGAAGTAATGGGATATTATAATATAAATTGCTACATTCTGGAACCAATTTAATCCAATTACTGAAACCCCTCATGAATATAATACCTCAAAAATCACTCCGTAATGGTCTAAAGGGAGAGATGTCAGACTATTACATATATATATATATATATATATATATATATATATATATATATATATATATATCATTATTTTTTCAACTCTAAGACCAATGATAATTTGAATGGTAAAAAGCAATGGTAATTTGAATATCAAACCTAATGATAATTTGTTAATTGACATTTAAGGTCATTTCCACCTGAATGGTTCTTGCTTTCAGACTTCTCTGTTTGATAAAGACTAAATAGCATTAGTGTTAATCCATGTTCTCTATTAATAGCTATGCTTGTCTTAGAAAGGAGGACAATAACTTATAGAAGGAAGTATGCATTGGTTGGTCCTGCTTTAAATGAACTGATGGTACTGTAGTTACATAGGCAGCAGTCACACTGTGGGTACATCCTGTTACTTACATCACAACTGTAGGATCGTTCAGTTGAATAGACAGAGAGACATTCTTTAAAGTACTTTTTCAGAAAATGTTATTGTAACTGCAGCAAATTATTTCCTAATGAAATATATATTTATTTTTGTTGGGGTAGAAAAGATAGTTGTTCTTTTAATCAGTAATTTATCCATGGCATAATGCAATTACATCAATGTAATTACATCAACTCTCTCTTTTATCAAACAGAGCCAGAAATGTGGCCTAAATGGAAACATATGGACATTAGTGTGAAATGTAGAGAACTATGCAAAGGAATTGCTATGTATTCCCTAGCCAATCCTCCAGCCAATCACAAAGAAGAAAAAATTATGACGAGAAACAAAATGTAGATGATATTATCGATACAATACAACTTTATTTATCCACTCAAGGACCATTTAGAAGGCATTATCAAAAGCACAAAAACATAATTAATATAATTTTTCACATACCATATGTATAGGCCTAAATTAATACAAAACCAGAACAACAGTGAATGTTCATAGAGAAAACCAACTATTCAGACAACTGTTCAACATAGTTTCCTTCTTTCTTTATTTTGTCTTTACTTATTGGAAGCTTACAAATACTAATGATATTTCTAACAATCCATATTCTCAAAATAGATAACTATTTCCTGTGTAAAAGCCCTTGTTCCCTATGGTAAACGGAATTGCCGGATTGGTCAATTACTAAATTAGGCTGCCTTGCCCCAGTTCACGTCCATATTCCAGGAAGAACTAAATTGAGCTACACAATGCAGGAAAAGCTGGAGTAGATGTTGTTTTATGGTGAAGAAATAGTCATTTCAATGTGGAAATTGACAAAGGTAGTGGCCCTCTATTCATTGCGGTAATTAACTTTCAGATAATCATTCTCTCTTGACCCCGTCCTCACTCTTGCTCTTTCTCTACCCCCCCCCCCCCCCCCACACACACACACACACACACGCACAGTTACACACACACATGTATGCACATTTACACACTCAGCAATCAGGGTTGATTTTCCATTTTGAATCCATTTCTGCACGTGTGTGTGTCTATCTACCAGAGGTACATGGACGGAGGAAGCTAAACTCCAACATGGTCATTAGAGCGCTTGTTTTAATTCCTTCCTTTAAGTATGCATGTCTCTGTGCCTGGCCGTTTAACAGCCAGCTGTTCTGAGGTGAGCCCGGCAGAATGCCAAGTCCCCTGTGGTTGGTTACCGTTGGTTACCATCACAGTTAACATTCCCTCTCCTCTCCTCCCCTCTTCCTGGAACTCCGGAAAAGGCTTATGGGTGCAAATGCCTCTGAGCTATTTTACATCTCTGTGTGTGTGTGTGTGTGTGTGTGTGTGTGTGTGTGTGTGTGTGTGTGTGTGTGTGTGTGTGTGTGTGTGTGTGTGTGTGTGTGTGTGTGTGTGTGTGTGTGTGTGTGTGTGTGTGTGTGTGTGTGTGTGTGTTTGTACCCTTATATCCTAGGCCTAGTATGTACGTCATTGGATTTTGAAACACATACACAGTGTTGGTCCTCTGGCTGGTTTATTTGGATGGCGACAGACATCAAAATAAACAGAGGTTAGGTAGTAAATAGAACAATGTTATTTCCCATTGTTGAAAATAATCAAGATGAAGAGTATGATTTTACGGTCAGGGTACTTTCCCAGTGAAATGATGTTAAACAGGCAGATCTCCATCAAGGTTATTCATTTATGTTAGCTTATCCTCTTGGCTTATCTCTGTCTCTCTCTAACCCCTCCCTCTCTCCCTGAAGCTACACTATGTATTTGCGATTAGACTAATATTTAGAACGCAGGGGACAGGGGTGTGGGGTGTGGGGCGAATCTCACTGCAAAGCTGTTAATTCTTGAGCACACGCTCAGCGATAGGGAGTTAATCACATCAATGTGATGCGGCAGGTAGCAGGTAGCCTAGTGCTTAGAGCGTTGGACTAGTAACCGAAAGGTTGCAAGTTTGAATCCCTGAGCTAACAAGGTAAAAAAAATCTGTTGTTCTGCCCCTGAACAAGGCGGTTAACCCGCTGTTCCTAGACCGTCACTGAAAATAAGTATTTGTTCTTAACTGACTTGTCTACTTAAATAAAGGAGAAAGAAATGCTGGTCCCTCTTGTTCTGTTGCTCAACGTGTGTGAGTGTCTATCAATGACACATGAGGACTCACAGTTACAAGAATCTGGGTCCTCTATATACTTCACATACAGTATTCCAATGTGTGTGGGGGTGCAGATTTGGCCCTTTTATCTTCTATGACACAATCCTTGAGCGCTTCTGTAATTGGCAGAAAACATAAAAATAACATTGATGTCACATGATCTTCTCTGTTAAGGCCAAAGACTTCTATTTAGAGGGCTTTGATATATGTCCAAATAAAGCAGTGTGATTGATTTGACACATTACTGCGTACATGACAATATAATTTAATATGATAAATTATTGGAAAATGCCCCTTTGGACTAAGTATCTGGGCTTTATCCATTCTATATGGTATTAAGATGACAAAAGGGCATTGATATAGCTACAGTGGCTTGCGAAAGTATTCACCCCCCTTGGCATTTTTCCTATTTTGCTGCCTTACAACCTGGAATTAAAATAGTTTTTTGGGGGTTTGTATCATTTGATTTACACAACATGCATACCACTTTAAAGATGCAAAATATGTTTATTGTGAAACAAACAAGAAATAAGACAAAAAATATTCAAACTTAAGCATGCATAACTATTCACCCCCCAGAGTCAATATTTTATAGAGACACCTTTTGCAGCCATTACAGCTGCAAGTCTCTTGGGGTATGTCTCTATAACCTTGGCACATCTAGCCACTGGGATTTTTGCCCATTCTTCAAGGCAAAACTGCTCCAGCTCCTTCAAGTTGGATGGGTTCTGCGGGTGTACAGCAATCTTTAAGTCATACCACAGATTCTCAATTGGATTGAGGTCTGGGCTTTGACTAGGCTATTCCAAGAGATTTAAAGGTTTCCCCTTAACTTCTTATGGCTGGAGACAGTATTGAGTAGCTTGGATGAATAAGGTGCCCAGAGTAAACTGCCTGCTACTCAGTCCCAGAAGCTAAGATATGCATATTTAGATTTGGATAGAAAAAACTCTGAAGTTTCTAAAACTGTTTGAATGGTGTCTGTGAGTATAACAGAACTCATATGGCAGGCAAAAACCTGAGAAAAAATCCAACCAGGAAGTGGGAAATCTGAGGTTTGTAGGTTTGCCTATAGAATATACAGTGTCTTTGGGGTCATATTGCACTTCCTAAGGCTTCACTTGATGTCAACAGTCTTTAGAACCTTGTTTGATGCTTCTACTGTGAAGTATGAGGGAAGGAGAGCTCTTTGAGTCAGGTGTCTGGCATGAGCTGGTCACGCGCGCTCCCGTGAGAGCGACCTGCGTTCCATCGCATTTCTGAAGAAAAAAGGAATTCTCCGGTTAAAACATTATTGAAGATTTATGTTAAAGATTGATTCTATACATCGTTTGATGTTTCTACGAACTGTAATGGAATTTTTTGACTTTTTTTTGACCTGCGCGTCATCAATTTGGAATTTGGAACTAAACGCGCGATCAAAAAGGATGTATTTGGACATAAATTACGGACGTTATCGAACAAAACAAACATTTATTGTGGAACTATATATCATATATGTCCAATAACGTTCCAACCGGAGAATTTCTTTGTGTCTACAGAAGTAATGGAACGCAAGGCGATATCATAAGGAATGCGCGTGACCAGGAACTGGCATTCTGCCAGACCACTGACTCAAAAAGCTGCCATCCGGCCCCACATCACACTAGAGGCTTCATTCAACGTTCTACAGACTGTTGACATCTAGTGGAAGGCGTAGGAAGTGCGAACATATCCATATCTTACTGGGGTGTGAATAGGCGATGAGTTGAAAATCAACCAGCCTCAGAATTTCCACTTCCTGTTTGGAAGTTTGCCTGCCAGATGAGTTCTGTTATACACACAGACATAATTCAAACAGTTTTAGAAACTTCAGAGTGTTTTCTATCCAATAGTAATAATAATATGCATATATTAGTATCTGGGACAGAGTAGGAGGCAGTTCACTATGGGCACGCTATTCATCCAAAGTGAAAATGCTGCCCCCTATCCCTAAAAATGTAATGCCCTCCTTGCCTGGACCATGAGATTTGGTGGACGGCCCTCTCTTGGCAGGTTTGTTGAGGTGCCATATTCTTTCAATTTCCAAATAATGGATTTAACGGTGCTCCGTGGGATGTTCAAAGTTTCGGATTTCTTTTTATAACACACCCCTGATCTGTACCTCTCCACAACGTTGTCCCTGACCTGTTTGGAGAGCTCTTTGGTCTTCAAGGTGCCACTTGCTTGGTGGTGCCCCTTGCTTAATGGTGTTGCAGACTCTGGGAACTTTCACAACAGGTGGATATATACAGTGGGGCAAAAAAGTATTTAGTCAGCCACCAATTGTGCAAGTTCTCCCACTTAAAAAGATGAGAGAGGCCTGTAATTTTCATCATAGGTACACTTCAACTATGACAGACAAAATGAGAAAAAAAATCCAGAAAATCACATTGTAGGATTTTTAATGAATTTATTTGCAAATTATGGTGTAAAAGAAGTATTTGGTCAATAACAAAAGTTTATCTCAATACTTTGTTATATACCCTTTGTTGGCAATGACAGAGGTCAAACGTTTTCTGTAAGTCTTCACAAGGTTTTCACACACTGTTGCTGGTATTTTGGCCCATTCCTCCATGCAGATCTCCTCTAGAGCAGTGATGTTTTGGGGCTGTTGCTGGGCAACACGGACTTTCAACTCCCTCCAAAGATTTTCTATGGGGTTGAGATCTGGAGACTGGCTAGGCCACTCCAGGACCTTGACATACTTCTTACAAAGCCACTCCTTCGTTGCCCGGACGGTGTGTTTGGGATCATTGTCATGCTGAAAGACCCAGCCACGTTTCATCTTCAATGCCCTTGCTGATGGAAGGAGTTTTCACTCAAAATCTCACGATACATGGCCCCATTCATTCTTTCCTTTACACGGATCTGTTGTCCTGGTCTCTTTGCAGAAAAACAGCCCCAAAGCATGATGTTTCCACCCCCATGCTTCACAGTAGTATGGTGTTCTTTGGATGCAACTCAGCATTCTTTGTCCTCCAAACACGACGAGTTGAGTTTTTACCAAAAAGTTCTATTTTGGTTATATCTGACCATATGACATTCTCCCAATCTTCTTCTGGATCATCCAAATGCTCTCTAGAAAACTTCAGACGGGCCTGGACATGTACTGGCTTAAGCAGGGGGACACGTCTGGCACTGCAGGATTTGAGTCCCTGGCGGCGTAGTGTGTTACTGATGGTAGGCTTTGTTACTTTCGTCCTAGCTCTCTGCAGGTCATTCACTAGGTCCCCCCGTGTGGTTCTGGGATTTTTGCTCACCGTTCTTGTGATCATTTTGACCCCACGGGGTGAGATCTTGCGTGGAGCCCCAGATCGAGGGAGATTATCAGTGGTCTTGTATGTCTTCCATTTCCTAATAATTGCTCCCACAGTTGATTTCTTCAAACCAAGCTGCTTACCTATTGCAGATTCAATCTTCCCAGCCTGGTGCAGGTCTACAATTTTGTTTCTGGTGTCCTTTGACAGCTCTTTGGTCTTTGCCATAGTGGAGTTTGGAGTGTGACTGTTTGAGGTTATGGACAGGTGTCTTTTATACTGATAACAAGTTCAAACAGGTGCCATTAATACAGGTAACGAGTGGAGGACAGAGGAGCCTCAACTGCTTGTCAATATGGGGGCGCTGTTTTCACTTTGTAAAAAATCGTACCCAAATTAAACTGCCTCGTACTCTATTCTAGATCGTACAATATGCATATTATTATTACTATTGGATATGAAACACTCTCAAGTTTCTAAAACCGTTTGAATTATATCTGTGAGTAAAACAGAACTCATTTTGCAGCAAACTTCCCGATAGGAAGTGAAAAATCTGAAATCGAGGCTCTGTTCCAGGGCCTTCCTATTCGTTTGCTTGAAATCTATGGATATACATGCACTTCATACGCCTTCCACTAGATGTCAACAGGCAGTGGGAGGTGGAATGGGGTGTCTAGCTTGATCTGAGGTCGAACAAGAGCTCTTGGAATGACGTGACCACTATTTCATTGTCTTCGAAGGCGCGGGAAGGACATCAGCATTGGCTTCTGAAAAGCGTTCGGTATAGACAGCTAATATCTCCGGCTTTGATTTTATTTGATACATGTGATAATATCATCGTAAAGTATGTTTTTTCAATATAGTTTTATCAGATTATTCAACGTTTATCGGGAGTTTTGGAGTTTTCCGTTCTCTGCGTTAGGTGAAGATGGACATCTTCGCGCCACTTGGCTAGCTAAGGTTGCTAATTCGACAGGAGAAGAGGACATTCTAAAACCAAACAACGATTTATTCTGGACAAAGGACTCCTTGTACTCTCCTTGATTCTGATGGAAGCTCAGCAAAAGTAAGAACCATTTATGATGTTATTTCGTATTTCTGTGGAAAATGTTTAGTATTTTCCTTCCTTTTTGCGGGTGCTGTCTCGCTATAACGTAAGCTGTTTGTTATGGTAAAGTTATTTTTAAAAATCTAACACGGCGATTGCATTAAGAACTAGTGTATCTTTCATTTGCTGTCCAACATGTATTTTTTAGTAAAGTTTATGATCAGTTATTTGGTCAGATTAGGTGAGTGTCAGAAATATATCTGGAGATTCTGGGAAAAAGTTGCTACATTTTCACAATGTATAACCACGGTTTTCAGCTCAAAATATGCACATTTTCGAACAAAACATAAGTGTATTGTATAACCTGATGTTATAGGACTGTCATCTGATGAAGTTGGTCAAGGTTAGTGATTAATTTTATATCTTTTGCTGTTTTTTTGCGATCGCTACCTTTGCGGTGAATGAATGCGGTTGTGTGTTTGGCTATTGTGGTAAGCTAATATAATGCGATATTGTGTTTTCGCTGTAAAACACTTAAAAAATCTGAAATATTGGCTGGATTCACAAGATGTTTATCTTTCATTTGCTGTACACCATGTATTTTTCATAAATGTTTTATGATGAGTATTTAGGTATTTCACGTTGCTCTCTGTAATTATTCTTGCTGCTTCGGTGCTATTTGTGATTTTAGCTGCAATGTAAAACTATGATTTATACCTCAAATATGCACATTTTCGAACAAAACAGATTTATTGTATAACATGTTATAAGACTGTCATCTGATGAAGTTGTTTCTTGGTTAGTGACTAATTATATCTCTATTTGGTCGGTTTTGTGATAGCTACCTATGCGGTAAAAAAATGGTGAAAATATGCGGTTGAGTCTTTTGCTATTGTGGTTAGCTAATAGAAATACATATTGTGTTTTCGCTGTAAAACATTTTAAAAATCGGAAATGATGGCTGGATTCACAAGATGTGTATCTTTCATTTGCTGTATTGGACTTGTGATTTCATGATATTTATATGCTAGTATTTAATTGTGGCGCTATGCTAGGCTATGCTAGTCAGCTTTTTTACTGATGAGGTTGCTCCCGGATCAGGGATGGTGATGAAGTAGAGGTTAAAGAAGAAGTTACAGGTCTGTGAGAGCCAGAAATCTTGCTTGTTTGTAGGTGACCAAATACTTATTTTCCACCATAATTTGCAAATAAATTCATTAAAAATCCTACAATGTGATTTTCTGGATTTTTTTTTCTCATTTTGTCTGTCATAGTTGAAGTGTACATATGATGAAAATTACAGGCCTCTCTCATCTTTTTAAGTGGGAGAACTTGCACAATTGGTGGCTGACTAAATACTTTTTTGCCCCACTGTACTTGGATCATGTGACACTAAGATTGCACACAGGTGGACTTTATTTAACTAATTATGTGACTTCTGAAGGTAATTGGTTGCACCAGATCTTATTTAGGGGCTTTATAGCAAAGAGGGTGATGTCACAACTTCCACCAAAGTTGATTCCTCTCCTTGTTTGGGCGGCGTTCGGCGGTCGGCGTCGCCGGTCTTCTAGCCATCATTGATCCCCTTTTCATTTTCTATTTGTTTTGTCTTGTCTTCCCACACACCTGGTTTCAATTCCATCATTACATGTTGTGTATTTAACCCCACTGTTTCTTGGCAACAGAGGGCTCTCACAGGGTGGTCGCGAGAGTGCTCGGGGAGGTGTTTAGGGGTTTCCGTTGGTGCTACTACGGTGGAAAGTCCAGACCAGGTCTCCACCGTGCACACTCCCCCTGAATATGCCGATTTGGCTCTCGCCTTCTCCAAAAAGAAAGCGACTCAATTACCACCCCATCGAATTGGCGATTGTGCGATAGATCTCCTGGTAGACGCTGCACTACCCAGGAGTCACATGTATCCCCTCTCACAAGCGGAAACGGCGACTATGGAAACATATGTCTCCGAATCCCTGCGTCAGGGGTACATTCGGTTCTCCACTTCACCCGCCTCCGAGTTTATTTTTTGTGAAGAAGGAGGGAGGTCTGCGCCCGTGTATTGACTATCGAGGTCTGAACCAGATCACTGTGAGATATAGTTACCTGCTACCGCTCATAGCCACAGCGATTGAGTCAATGCACGGGGCGCGCTTCTTCACCAAACTAGATCTCAGGAGCACTTACAACCTGGTGCGTATCTGGGAGGGAGACGAGTGGAAGACGGCTTTTAGTACCACCTCAGGGCACTATGAGTATCTCATCATGCCGTACGGGTTGATGAATGCGCCATCAGTCTTTCAAGCCTTTGTAGACGAGATTTTCAGGGACCTGCAGGGGCAAGGTGTAGTGGTGTATATTGATGACATTCTGATATACTCCGCTACATGCGCCGAGCATGTGTCCCTGGTGCGCAGGGTGCTTGGACGCCTGTTGGAGCATGACCTGTACGTCAAGGCTGAGAAATGCCTGATCTTCCAGCAGTCCGTCTCCTTCCTAGGGTACCGCATTTCCACCTCAGGGGTGGAGATGGAAAGTGACCGCATTTCAGCCGTGCGTAATTGGCCGACTCCCACCACGGTAAAGGAGGTGCAGCGGTTCTTAGGGTTTGCCAACTACTACCGGAGGTTTATCCGGGGTTTTGGTCAGGTAGCGGCTCCCATTACCTCACTGCTGAAGGGGGGCCTGGTACGTTTGCAGTGGTCGGCTGAGGTGGACAGGGCTTTTGGTCACCTGAGGGCTCTGTTTACCTCGGCTCCCGTGCTGGCCCATCCGGATCCCTCTTTGGCATTCATAGTGGAGGTGGATGCGTCCGAGGCTGGGATAGGAGCTGTGCTCTCTCAGCGCTCGGGTACGCCACCGAAGCTCCGCCCCTGTGCCTTCTTCTCGAAGAAGCTGTTGGCTGTCGTTAAGGCTCTGAAGGCGTGGAGACATTGGCTTGAGGGGGCTAAACACCCTTTTCTCATCTGGACTGACCACCACAATCTGGAGTACATCCAGGCAGCGAGGAGACTGAACCCTCGCCAGGCAAGGTGGGCCATGTTTTTCACCCGTTTTGTGTTCACCCTTTCCTACAGACCAGGCTCCCAGAACGTGAAGGCAGACGCATTGTCCCGGCTGTATGACACGAGGAGCGGCCCATGGATCCCACACCCATACTCCCCGCCTCCTGTCTGGTGGCGCCGGTAGTGTGGGAGCTGGACGCGGACATTGAGCAGGCGTTACGTGTAGAGCCCGCTCCCGTCCAATGTCTCGCTGGGCGTCTGTACGTCCCGTCTGTTGTTCATGACCGGTTAATCTATTGGACCCACACGTCACCCTCCTCTGGTCATCCTGGGATCGGTCGGACAGTGCGCTGTTTGAGTGGGAGGTACTGGTGGCCTACTTTGGCTAAGGACGTGAGGGTTTATGTTTCCTCCTGCTCGGTGTGCGCTCAGTGCAAGGCTCCTAGGCACCTGCCCAGAGGGAAGCTACACCCATTACCCATTCCACAACGGCCTTGGTCGCACCTGTCGGTGGATTTTCTTACCGATCTCCCCCCTCACAGGGTAACACCGCGATCCTGATCGTTGTGGATCGGTTCTGTAAGTCCTGTCGTCTCCTCCCTCTGCCCAGTCTCCCTACGGCCCTACAGTCTGCGGAGGCCTTGTTTACGCACGTCTTTTGGCATTACGGGGTGGCAGAGGATATAGTGTCTGATCGAGGTCCCCAGTTCACGTCTAGGGTCTGGAAGGCATTCATGGAATGTCTGGGGGTCTCGATCAGCCTTACTTCGGGGTTTCACCCTCCACTAACCTCTCTCCCTTCCAGTGCGTACTGGGTGCCAGCCGGTTCTGGCGCCTTGGCATCAGAGTCAGACCGAGGCTCCTGCGGTGGACGACTGGTTCAGGCACGCGGAGGAGACATGGGAAGCTGTCCGTGTTCATCTTCAGCGGGCCATGCTGCGCCTAAAAGAGAACGCAGACCGTCATCGCAGTGGGGCCCCGGTGTTCGCACCGGAGGACCGGGTCTGGCTCTTGCCCCGAAACCTGCCCCTCCGCCTGCCCTGCCGGAAGCTGGGTCCGCGGTTTGTGGGGCCATTTACAGTCCTGAGGTGAGTGAACGAGGTTTGTTATAGGTTACAGCTTCCCCCCAATTACCGTATTAACCCCTCGTTCCATGTGTCTCTCCTCAGGCCGGTGGTGGCTGGCCCGCTCCAGGAGTCTGAGGTTTGGGATGTTCCTCCGCCCCCTGTGGACATCGATGGGGCCCCGGCGTACTCCGTTCGCTCCATATTGGATTTGAGGTGTCGGGCGAGGGGCCTTCAGTATCTCGTGGAATGGGAGGGGTACGGTCCGGAGGAAAGGTGCTGGGTTCCAGTCGAGGACGTGTTGGACCCTTCAATGCTGCAGGAGTTCCACCGTCTTCGTACGGATCGCCCTGCGCCTCGCCCTCCGGGTCGTCCCCGAGGCCGGTGTCGTCGTGCTGCTGGAGCCGCGCGTCAGCCGAACTTGGTTCCTCTCCTTGTTCGGGCGGCGTTCGGCGGTCGGCGTCACCGGTTTCTATCCCTCATTGATCCACTTTTCATTTTCCATTTGTTTTGTCTTGTCTTCCCACACACCTGGTTTCAATTCCATCATTACATGTTGTGTATTTAACCCTCTGTTCCCCCCATATCCTTGACCGGAATTGTTTATTGTAAGTGCTTGTGCACGTTATGTCTGGTGTGCGACGGGTTTTGTACCCATTGTATTTGATTGTTTTGTTTACGGTGATTTTTATTATTAAACTGCGCTGTTGTAACACAGTTTTTGCTCTCCTGCGCCTGGCTTCTCTGCCGCCAGTACGCACCTCTTACAGGTGAATACATATGCATGCACCACTTTTCAGTTTAATTTATTTTTATTTTTATTTAAATAAGTAATTTTTTTCATTTCACTTCACCAATTTAGACTATTTTGTATATGTCCATTACATGACATCCATTTAAATTACAGGTTGTAATGCAACAAAATAGTAAAAACGCCAAGGGGGATGAATACTTTTGCAAGGCACTGTACATTCAGGGAGTTAGTGTGAGGATTAGTGTGAAGTTTCAAAGAGCTGTTTGGGTGTATTTTCTGTCACATTCAAATTTTAATGATTTTCACCACAGTTGCGAATGCTCTGGACCAACAGAAATTATGGGTTGTAATTGTGCTGCTGTAATTTGTAGCCACTGACCCATGGCTTGCTATTACCCATTGTCAATTTTAATGATGAATCTCCTTACCATTAAAGCCCGATGTCCAGCCGAGCTTCCGCGCTCACTAAACCGTTATTTATAGATTATATCACATTGGTAATAAACATAAAAAGGCAGCTAATGTGTGGCTAATGAAATCTGGACATGAGCAACTTTATGAATTGATATAATTCATAGGACTGTTCTCAACAAGCTGCGTGCTTCCTCGTGGTCGTAACTCAAGGACAATGCAGGGTTTAGAGATTAGGGGCTCATTCAACATGGTTAAAAAAATAAAAACTGCACATTAGGGACAACGTGGTTATGTACTGTAATAAAACCACATGTTTATTTTTTGTTCCCTATCCAAAATTACATCCCAAACATTGAGCTACGAGAGCAGATCTCAAGTTATGATTTGGCCTTGGTGTGGAGATTTGGACTGACTAGTGCATTGTGGGCTCTCAGTGGGGAGGTGAATGCTCTGGATACCTAAACCAGGCCTCATAACTACATTTATTAGACCTAATATTCCTTCACAACATGGAGACAGATGTTTTCTCCACAGAAGGTGTGTGTGGTTAATCTGGTCGGTCAGTTGGGTGTGTGTGTCGAGCGGTGTAGTGGGCGGGCTCGGAGAGGTGAAGAGGAAAGAAACAAGCCTCACTTCCTTTCGGGCCAAACTCACCGTGTCAAATCTCTCTAGATTAGGGCTGGTGAAATCCAGGCCTTGTGGTCCGCAGAACTGCTGGTTTCTGTTCTGTTTCTGTTCCCTCAGTACTTGATTGATTCATGTCGAACATTGACCCATTATATAACTCTAGACATCGAATCATTCTCCAAATGGTTGAACTAGTCTCCAATTATGAAGGACAAAATAAAGAATACAAAGTGACAATACCTGAGATTAGCTGTTTAGCTTGCTAGCAGCGTAGAAAGTCACACAACACACGCACACACTTTCAGTCTTTGTTTTGTATGTCTGTGTGTGTTTTTTTGTGTGTAGCTTATCTGTTTGTGTTTACCATGTGTGTGTGTGTGTGTGTGTGTGTGTGTGTGTTTGTGTGTAAATCTCCTGCTGTCTTCTAACCATCTTATTGCTTTCTTGAGCTTCTATGTGAGAAATCCTCTTGATTCACCCAGTCCCTCAGGCTACAGCCCCACATAGAGCAGATGTTCCACTGAAAATGCCATGAATGTTTAATCATTTGTGTTATTGATGCTGCTTTTTTTGTTTGTTGGTGTGTGTGTGTGTGTGTGTGGTTGTGTGTTGGGATATACATCTATATATGGGAGTCTCGGTGTGAGCTCTTTTTTAGGTTTCTATGACAGAGTTAAAGCTTATTTAAATTAAGCTCATACCAGGACAGACATGGGAAGGAAATGCAAAACCCCTCATCTCAGCAAAGCTCTGCAATTCAAAAGCACCTCTTTTAATGTATCTGTGTATGTCAGAGCAACATACATTGCCTTCAGAAAGTATTCATATCCCTTGACTTATTCTCAAGGACTTTCACATTTTTGTTCTGAAGCCTTTCCAGCATTGCCTTGGCTGTATGCTCTGGGTCATTGTCCTGTTGGAACGCCAATCTTTGTCCCAAGTCTAAGGTTGTTTGCACTCTGAATCAGGTTCTTTTCAAGGATTTTCCTGTATTTGGCTCCGTTTGTTGTTCTTCAATCCTTACCATTCTCCCAGTCTCTGCCCAGTCTCTGCCCATGATGCTGCCACCACCATGCTTCACGGTAGGGATGGTGTTAAACAGGTGATGAGCTGTGCCTGGTTTCTCCAGACATAGTGCTTTGAAATCAGGCCAGAGTTACATTTTTGTTTCATCAGACCACAGAATCTTTAGCATTATGCTCGCAGAGTATTTCACGTGGATTTTTGCAAACTCCAGGTGTGTGCCTTTTCCTCAGGAGTGGCTTCGGTCCAGCCAATCTCCCATGAAGCCCAGATTTGTGAAGTGCTGTAGAGACTGTTGTCCTTCTGGCAGGTTCTCCCATCTCAGCCAAGGAAATCTGTAGTTCTGTCAGAGTAGTCATTGGGTTCTTGGTCACCTCCCTGACAAAGGTTATTTTTGCCCGGTTGCTCAGTTTGGTTGGACGGCCAGCTCGAGGCAGAGTCTGGGTAGTTCCATATTTTTTCAGTTTCCCAAAGATGGAGACCAATGTGCTCTAGGAAGCTTTCAAAACTCTGGAAATTGTTTTATACCCTTCCCCAGATATACAGTTGAAGTTGGAAGCTTACATACATTTAGGTTTACATAAACCAATTAGGCACATTTGGGCAGTCTTGATACAACATTTTGAAGCGAAATGCAATGGTTCATTGGATCAGTCTAATACTTTGCCAATACACTGCTATATCTAAATTGCACCTGGGCTGGCATAATACATTATGGTCTTTCTCTTGCATTTCAAAGATGATGGTAACAAAACAATTTAAAATCAACAGTTTTTTTGTGTATATTCTTTTAACAGGTTTAATGTGTTATATTCTCCTACATTAATTTAACATTTCCACAAAATTCAAAGTGTTTCATTTCAAATGGTATCAAGTATATGCATACCCTTGCTTCAGGTCCTGAGCTACAGGCAGTTAGATTTGGGTATGTCATTTTAGGCAAAAATTGAAAAAAAGGGGCGGAACCTTGGAACAGAATATGGAAAAATATGACTTCGTCGTCTTGTAATCCGAACCATCAATTTATATATTTTAAGTTTGTTCACGGACTGTATTTAACAAAAAGGAAACATTTTACTGTGAAATTGGCCCCAACTCCCAACTGTTCCGTGTGTTCCCTAAATGAGCTAGGCACATTCCTTCATCTGATGTGGGAGTGCCCTGCAGTTAAATGCTTCTTGGGCAAAGTTGCAGAATTCATTTAGAAGTGCATACATTTAAATATTGAATGTGTTGCATCTACTATATTATGTTTCTTAACAATGATAGCCCCTTGAATCTCTCAATGAATCATTGAAGATTACTGGTGGCAGGCAGCACTGCTGCAAAATTGTTTTTGGCTCTAAGATGACAACCACCTCACTCTCTCCCATTTAACCAGTGGATACAGTTACAATTATTATAACATTAGAATTATTAACAACTAGAATCCATGGTGCTAGTCAAGGAACAATTGAGGCCTGTACAAACCTACTTGACTCTATAAAGAACAATCTCAGCTAAACCCCCACAAATCCAAAACCAATTACAGATGTGGGATTGTAATTTGATCACTATTTTGATGCTGCAAATTTTCCTGCACAGCATGACATGCAAAATTGTAATGTTTTCAAGGTTTCAAAAGGCTTCTAAAGTTTGTCACTTCCACTTAAACATTTCAGACTTGATTTTCTGTAACAAAAAATGAAATCAAACTATACAAAAAAATGTCCATTAATTAATTATAATCCAAATATTATCTCACAGTTCCTGTTGCTGCAGGATTATTTTCCTGCTGTAGCAAACTGTCTCAAATTAAAATCCTACGTCTGTATATATATTTATTTAGACTTTTGTTACTTTTTTACTTTTTTTTGCTTTCAGGCCCATTGAGAAGGGGTGGTACTGGGATCAGGGGAAATACAAGGGGAGAGTCAGGAGATGGATGGAAGGGGAAATGATAAGTAACCTCAGTTGCTGCGTTGGATGAGAAGTGGTGGGAAATATGATTTCCGGATGGGGAGGGAGGATGTGGGCAGATGGGGACTGAGGTGGGGGCTATCTTTGTATGCATTTTTCTAATTGTTTTTGTACCTGTAACCCCCCCTCAAAAAAAAATTATATATACATATAAAGTTGGTCCAAAAAAAAGGCAGGCATAGTTTGAGCCTTGTTTGAAATAAGATTTATTGGACCAAAACCATGTTACTGTTTTATACTGACAGACAGATTTGACAATTAGACAGAATGCCGTCGGCTTTGATTGGCATGGTAATTGGATTGTCATTGGGGCTGAAAACCTATTATCTTTGGATCATGCCCCATGAAATTTGATGGAAAAACCTCTTTGTCCATCATTAGTTTGGCCATCTTGGGGGCCTTGCAAATTTGCTTTTTAGTGAAGAAGAAAAAATACCTGTGCACCGCTGGAACCATTGGATCCATCACAGCAAACCCAATCTGGTCTCTTTGATGAATGATATTAGCATAGCAGTTAGCGTTAACTTGCTAACAACGTGCTGTGTTATTGCCCATCGCACTTAGAACACACTGTTAGCGGAGGAGAGAGGAGAGAGAGGGAGGGAAAGAGAGAGTGGGTTAATGAGACAAAGTAAAGGTGAGAGAGAGGGAGAAAAGAAAAGAAAAAGAATGAAAACTGTGGGTGACTTCATTTGCAATTGTTGATGTGGAGTAAGTAGCATAATACATGTGGCCTCTATGACTGCGCCAGTGAATAAGTAGCAATTTGAAGTAATGAAAGTGAGAATGCCACGATACACTCAGAGATGTGAAAGAGGTGTTGTTACATGATCTCGGAATATCTATTAACTGTTATAATAAACTGTTACAATGGATTAGGACAGGGGTGTCAAACATACAGCCCACGGGTGGAAAACAAATGTAAAATACTTCAAAATGACTAAAACCAAATCAAAACTGTGTAGAAATGATAATGGACCTACGTTGAGTTTAACACCCCAGGATTAGGATATTTAGACTCTAGTTTTACTCCTTATTCAGTATCTCTCCAGTATTGTCATCTCTCTCACACAAACACCAACACCATCATCCTGAACCCCCAGGTGAGAGCAGCATCTGATTAAATATCCTCTGCGTGGGTATGTGTGTGTATGGTGTATATGTGTGTGGGTGTGTGTATAAATGTGTTTATGCATCTCATGCAAATGGTTGCTACATTTACATTTACACCTTGAAAGCCCAATCCTTCTGCCCTCCACCCTGGGGATGGAGGGGTGACAAAATGGCTTCACCGTCACTGATTCTCAGCACTTGGTTGTAAATGGACATCCCACTGAGAAAGGATTATATTTTCTCTTTAATGTATCAGAAAGTAACGCTGTCGTGTGGGCACCCGTAGACAGACGTGTGAGAGGTGTGAGTAACGTGTTAGAGATGAGGTATGTGTGTGTGTGCGCGTTTGATAATCACGCTCTGAGATGCAGTGAGTACTCATCAGAAAGCAAATCAGACACTCATATTGACACTGCACTCCCAAGACCTCTTCTAACTGTCTATTCTCTAGGTTTACTGATCCTTTTTGATGGAGAGAGAGAGAGAGAGAGAGAGAGAGAGAGAGAGAGAGAGAATGTTCTAGCCGAGTGTGTGTGAGATCATGCTGATGAGCAGGAACACACTCAGACCAGACAACACATTGTACAGCAGGGGGTGGCTCTACGCATGGTAATGAAACACACAGGTTTGTGTGTGCATGCTTTCATGTACATATCTGTTTGTGTAAGCGTTTGTGTGTGTGTGTGTGTGAGAATCTACTTTATGTGTGCATGGCCGTGGCGGTGGAGATGTGCTATCTCGCTACAAACATTTCAGAGTGTGTGTGAAAAAGCTCTTATGCAGGCACTGTTGATCACAGCCTATCAACTGTCATCTGATTTGCATTCCGTGGACGCATCATTATTCACAATATTTGATGTCCATAAAATACATTAGATCTATTTCCCTGAGCAAAATAATATTGGCCTGGCTCGGCAGACATCATTTGTGGCCCCAAATTGTAAAAATGCAAATTGATATGTTGGAAAATGCCCCATTAACTTTTTCATTAATGGTTACATTGCATTCTGAGTGTCATCCGTGGAAGGGACTGGTGTTTTCATCGGAAAAGAGAGCTGGTCTGAACATAGACACACACACACACACTAGCACTATAGACCATGTTTCCCGTCTCCTAGTCATCATTACTTTATGAATGTGGAAATCAATGTACTGATTGAATTATGCATTTTTATTAATTGAACCGTTAATATCTAGAATTGGAAAATAAATTGTGACAGAGGTGAAGAGGCCATGCTACCCTGTTTTGTTGAGTTTTGGTAGTTTAGATACATGTTTCCCAATGTCTCAGGAACAGAAAGTGTTTTTCTTCGCTGCATTGAAAGTTAGGTAGTCCAACTGAAACTCATTATTGGAACTCATTTCAGAGCAAACAACCACTTCATTTCAATGACATTACACATTGTACAGCTTCACACTTATGCACCTGCGTGCTCGTGCACACACACACACGCACGCACGCACGCACGCACGCACGCACGCACGCACGCACGCACGCACGCACGCACGCACACTAGCTTTTAATGTTTAATGTTTTTATGTCTAAAGAGCAATTGGCAACCAGCAGCTCTGAATTAATGATTTAAACTCTTTTTGGAAACCTGGTGTTTTAAAAGGTGGTGGCCTTCACCTTGTGCATCCTTCCTGAACCAGCCGTTTACAAGCCAGTCTGAGCTTTGCATAACAGTAATGCAGTGTTTCCCAAACTCGGTCCTCGGGACCCCAAGGGGTGCACGTTTTGGTTTTTGCCCTAGCACTACACAGCTGATTCAAATGATCAAAGCTTGATGATTAATTGACTATTTGAATCAGCTGTGTAGTGTTAGGGCAAAAAACAAAACGTCCATCCCTTGTGGTCCCGAGGACCGAGTTTGGGAAACGCTGCATTAATGCACTCACTCATGCAGCGCACACACACACACATACGCACGCACTTGTTGGTTTCACTTCTTCACCTTATGGGAAGTCTATTCTTGGAACATTCCAAGCAATTATCACAGAGTCTGTGCAGTCTGATGATGTGAATAAATCACCGTCAGATTGGCAGTCTGTCAAACCTGAAGACACAGTATCAGTTCACAACACACAGATGCCAAGGAAACGAATTGTATACAGCAGGTATTCCCAAACTGGGGATGCCGTCTTCACATTTTCAAAAAGTCTATTTATATTTTCCAATGGGCTATACATTTGGGTGAGGTATTTTTCCTCGCCTGTGTAGCCTCATTTCACTGCCAAAAATAAAATTAAACCATCTAGTGTTCAGCAAAATAACAACACAATGTCAAATACTGTAACGGATTTCCTCCTCCTCTTCATCCGAAGAGGAGGAGCAGGGATTCGACCAAAACGCAGCGTTGTGAAACGACATAATGATTTATTGCAAGATGAAGACAGACACGAAATACACTTGATAATTTACAAAATAACAAAAACGAATGTAGACTGACCAGAACGTAAGAACTTACATGTAACGAAGAACGCACGAACCGGAAAAACAGACTACACAAAAGAACGAACGTACAAACAAACCGAGACAGTCCCGTGTGGCGCGACAAACACAGACACAGGAGACAACCACCCACAACAATCAATGTGAAAACACCTACCTTAATATGGCTCTCAATCAGAGGAAATGAAAACCACCTTCCTCTAATTGAGAGCCATATCAGGTCACCCTTTAACCAACATAGAAACACATAACATAGACTACCCACCCAAACTCACGCCCTGACCGTCAAACACATACAAAATAACAGAAAACCGGTCAGGAACGTGACAAATACAGGTAGCCTAGTAAAATAATTAACATCCAATCACATTAACCGTTACTCTCTCACGCAAATTGCACTAATGGTTCGTATGTAGCCAAACGTAGCTGTTGTTCATGTTGGTATCTTTACTGATGGTGTAAAAGCCATGACAGGGAGACATAGTGGAGTTGTAACGCGCGTGCAAGCAGTTGCTCCCGACACCACTTGGGTACACTGCAGCATCCACCGAGAGGCTCTTGCTGCCAAGGGAATGCCTGAAAAGCTTGAAAGACGTTTTGGACACCACAGTGAAAATGGTTAACTTTGTTAAAGCAAGGCCTCTGAACTATGCGATGATATGGGCAGCAAACATGTAATGCTTTTACAAATAAAGAAGTGCGCTGATTATCAAGGGGCAAAGTATTGACACGTCTTTTTTAATAGAGAGACGAGCTTAAAGTTTTCTTTACTGACCATAATTTTCACTTGTCTGAACACTTGCATGATGACGAGTTTCTCACACGACTGGTCTATCTGGGTGATGTTTTTCCTCGCCAGAATGATCTGAATCTAGGACTGCAGGGACTCTCCGCGACTATATTCAATGTGTGGGACAAAATTGAGGCTATGATTAAGAAGTTGGAGCTCTTCTCTGTCTGCATTAACAGGACAACACAGGTCTTTCCATAATTGTATGATTTTTTGTGTGCAAATTAACTCAAGCTTACGGACAATGTCAAATGTGATAGAGCGAAGCACCTGAGAGAGTTGGGTGAGCAATTACGCAGGTACTTTCCCGAAATAGATGTCAAAAACAACTGGATTCGTTATCCCTTTCTTGCCCTGCCTCTAGTTCACTTACCGATATCTGAACAAGAGAACCTCATCGAAATTGCAACAAGCGGTTCTGTGAAAATTGAATTGAATCAGAAGCCACAGCCAGATTGCTGGATTGGGTTGCGCTCAGAGTATCCTGCATTGGCAAATCGAGCTGTTAAGACACTGATGCCCTTTGCAACCATATACCTAAGTGAGAGTGGATTCTCGGCCCTCACTAGCATGAAAACTAAGTACAGGCACAGACTGTGTGTGGGAAATGATTTAAGACTGAGACTCTCTCCAATACAACATTGCAGAGTTATGTGCATCTTTTCAAGCACACCCTTCACATTAACTTGTGGTGAGTTATTTGTTAATCGAAAATTGTGAATAAGGTTTTATATGTAAGATGGTTAAATAAAGAGGAAAATTATTGATTATTTATTTTTATTATTATTGTATTATTTGTGTCCTGGTCGTAATAAGAGCTCTTTGTCACTTCCCACAAGCCGGGTTGTGACAAAACCTCACACTCAATCTTATGTTTAATAAATGTATCGTATAGTGTGTGTGTGGCAGGCTTACAATTACAGCAAAAAACTACATTTGAGAGTTCGCTGACCCTGGTGCTAGAGGGGGTACGCAGCTGGAGGTTGAGCGTTTGAAGGGGTACGGGACTATAAAAAGTTTGAGATCCACTGGATACAAGATCATGCCTGTTGTTGTGGTTGTTAGAAATGAAGCCCTGATGAAGAAAGCTTGCTGTTGAAACACTGGACAATAAATGAATGCAGCAAAGCTACTAGAGTGTGCAGCTTTTCCTTTGCTTTTGTCTGTGTATGTGTGAGATAAAAAGAGCGAGACAGAGAGTTTGTGTGTGTGTGCACCTGTGTGTATGTAAATATATAACATATTCTACAACAGCGAGAGATCAGATTCCAGGTTGTGTGTGCAGTATCAGCAGTACAGTATATCAGATATTTTATTCATTTATGTAACTTCCGGCCAAACCCGGACCCCGCTGGTCCAATTGTGCGCCGCCCTATGGGACTCCCAATCATGGCCGGATGTGATACAGCCTGGATTCAAACCAGGGACTGTAGTGATGCCTCTTGCACTGAGATGCAGTTCCTTAGACCACTGCGCCACTCGGGAGCCTCTAAATATCCTCTAATGTTTCCCGAGCCCCACTTCAATAAATAACGGAGTAAGAGCAATAGATTCCCCAGAAAGAAAATGGACAGATCAACTCCTCAGAGCGACAGTCAACCAATCAGCCAGTTAATGTTGGCCTGGCAACCACCACGGCAACTCACCCCGGCAACGCTTCACGTGATCAATTTTGTTTAATTTTCTTCTGTATCCAAGAAAAAAAATGGGGATAAATAAAATAGGAGACGCTATTGGTAACCTCTTCCCTCCTCCCACTCTCCTCACTCACTCATTCCATCACTCTTCCTCCATTCAACTGTTTATTGAATGTACTGGAGAAGAGCAAGACATTAACAAAATGCAACAGATAATGTGGACATTTCATGCATAAGCTGCAATATTAGGGATTTATTAATGGGGAAATTATTGTGCATTCAATTATAGTGGAATGTCTTCCAGAGATGCTGTGATTTGGCCGACGCTCCGATAGCGTCGGCTCGACGGGGGTCCCTGAGTGATGAACAACCTAATCGGCTAATCTCAAAACGGGCTCTGTTCATGAGCACCCGATGCCCGTCCACCGCTAACAGTGGCCAATAAAATGAAAGAGGATGCGCCCGGTGAAGAGAAAGAGGAGGAAATCAGAGATGGATAAACAAATAGAATCATAAAAACGCAGCACGTTGAGAATTGGTAATTCTGTGGGAGTTCATTAAGGCGAGATGGGAGAATGAAACGAAGGAGAGCTAAACTGGGGGAGACATTACCTTTAATGTGGCCCCCCTACAGGGTGTGTGATAGGGTGACCGTCCTGGCTAAATGGAGTTTTTAGCGTGACGCTGCGCTAGCAGAGACAAACTGAGGTTTTACCATGATGCTACGCTAGCAGAGACAAACTACCAAAATTAGGCTTTAGCATGACGTTACATTATCGAAAACAAACTGTACAAATTGTGTTTTTAGCATGACGCTATGTTAGTAAGGAAATACTTTAGAAAAAGTATTGTTTCTCTGACAATCACGTTATATTATCAGAGAAACAATTGCACAAAAGGAGATTGCTTGCACAGTTTGCTAACCTAGAGAAACTTGATCTGTTACTTGTCGACAAGTGTAACAAAGTGTATTTGCAACACAAAAAGTTGTGAGGGTTTTTGAGGCGTGACGCTGAATTGTCAGTTACCACTTCTACTCTAGCCAAACTTTGAGCTGAGAAGAGTATTACACAGTAAATCCATATTTCTACAGAAGCCAGTACAGTACAATACAATACAGTATGTACCCCCGGTCGCCCAGCACTACTGACACTAGGCAGATGCTACCTTGATTGAGACATCTGCAGAAACCAGATGGAGCATGGGAGGAAGACGGGTGTGATGTCTATCACTGACATTCAACAGCAAAACGCTGCCTTTAACAAAGCAGCACAGGGTCGCAGGAGGCTCAATCACGCAGAACAGTGCCTGGCCGCCTTAATGTTATAATGTTTTACCGAAGATTGTTCCCCCCATGCAAAGTTGTGTTACTTCCAATGTGCTGCTTATCTATGTTTTTGTGCTTTTGTAAGATACAGGAAAGTTGGTGTTTGTGTCAAATTATATTTTATTTGTCACATACACATGGTTAGCAGATGTTATTGCGAGTGTAAAGAAATGCTTTGCTTCTAGTTCCGACAGTGCAGCAATATCTAACAATTCCACAACACCTACCTAATACACACAAATCTAAGTAAAGGAATGGAATAAGAATATATAAATATATGGATGAGCAATGACAGAGTGGCATAGGCAAGATGCAATAGATGGTATAAAATACAGTATAAACATATGGGATGAGTAATGCAAGAAATGCAAACATTATTAAAGTGGCATTATTAAAGTGACTAGTGATCCATTTATTAAAGTGGCCAATGATTTCAAGTCTGTATGTATGCAGCAGCCTCTCTTTGTTAGTGGTGGCTGTTTAACAGTCTGATGGCCTTGAGATAGAAGCTGTTTTTCAGCTTCTCGGTCCGAGCTTTGTTGCACCTGTATTGACCTCGCCTTCTGGACGGTAGCGGGGTGTACAGGCAGTGGCTCGAGTGGTTGTTGCCCTTGATGGTCTTTTTGGCCTTCCTGTGGACATCGGGTGCTGTAGGTGTCCTGGAGGGCAGGTAGTTTGCCCCCGGTGATGCGTTGTGCAGACCGCACCACCTTCTGGAGAGCCTTGCGGATGTGGGCAGTGCAGTTGCCGTACCAGGCGGTGATACAGCCCGACAGGATGCTCTCGATTGTGCATCTGTAAAAGTTTGTGAGTGTTTTGGTGACAAGCAAAATTTCTTCAACATGAGGGGACAGCAGACAGGTATAGGGAGACATTGAATATGTCCGTAAACACATCAGCCAGCTGGTCTGCACATGCTCTGAGGACGCAGCTATGAATGCTGTCTGGGCCGGCAGCCTTGCGAGGGTTGACATGTTTAACTGTCTTACTCACGCCGGCCACGGAGAATGAGAGCCCACAGTCCTTGGTAGCGGTTCACGTCGGTGGTCACTGTATTATCCTCAAAGCGGGCAAAGAAGGTGTTTAGTTTGTCTGGAAGCAAGACATCAGTGTCCGTGACATGGCTGGTTTTCCTTTTGTAGTCTGTGATTGTCTGTAGAACCTGCCACATAAGTCTCGTGTCTGAGCCATGGAATTGTGACTCCATTGACAAGCCATGGAATTGTGACTCCAATCTCTATACTGACATTTTGCTTGTTTGATTGCCTTGCGGAGAGAATAACTACAGTTTGTATTCGGCCATATCCCCAGTCACTTTTCCATGGTTAAATGCGGTGGTTCACATTTTCAGTTTTGCTCGAATGCCACCATCTTTCCACGGGTTCTGTTTAGGGTAGGTTTTAATAGTCACAGTGGGTACAACATCTTCTGTACACTTCCTTATAAACTCACTCACCGAATCAGCGTATACATCAATATTATTCTCTGAGGCTGCCTGGAACATATCCCAGTCCGCATGATAAAACAATCTTGATGTGTGGATTCTGATTGGTCAGACAAGTGTTGAATAGCCCTTAGCACAGGTACTTTCTCTTTGAGTTTCCGCCTATAGGAAGGGAGGTGAAAAATGGAGTCATGGTCAGATTTTCCAAATGGAGGGCAGGGGAGGGCCTTGTATGCATCACGGAAGTTAGAGTAGCAGTGATCCAGTGTTTTTCCAGCGTGAGTGCTACAGTCGATATGCTGATAGAATTTAGGTAGCCTTAATCTCAAATTTGCTTTGTTAACCTCTCTGGGATATCTGGGACGGTAGCGTCCCACCTGGCCAACATCCAGTTAAAATGCAGAGCGACAAATTGAAATAAATTACTATAAAAATTAAGCTTTCATGAAATCACACATTCAATATACCAAATTAAAGCTACACTTGTTGAGAATCAAGCCAACGTGTCAGATTTCAAAAATGCTTTACGACGAAAGCAAACAATGCTGTTATCTGAGGATAGCACCCCAGCTAACAATCACAGACGATCATATGTCAACACTCCCGGCACGACACAAAACGCAGAAATAAAGATATAATTCATGCCTTACCTTTGACGAGCTTCTTCTGTTGGCACTCCAATATGTCCCATAAACATCACAAATGGTCCTTTTGTTCGATTAATTCCGTTGATATATATCCAAAATGTCCATTTATTTGGCGCGTTTGATCCAGAAAAACACCGGTTCCAACTTGCATGAATACACGTGAATACAAAATATCTCAAAGGTTACCTGTAAGCTTTGTCCAAACATTTCAAACTACTTTTGTAATACAACTTTAGGTATTTTTAACGTAAATAATCGATAAAATTGAAGACGGGATGATCTGTGTTCAATACCGGAGGAAAACAATGTGTAGCATGCTTTCTGGTCACACGCCTCCAACAAACAGTACACTTCACTGGAGCCTCATTCTGAACATGGCTACTTCTTCATTTCTCAAAGGACAAACCTCAACCAATTTCTAAAGACTGTTGACATCCAGTGGAAGCGATAGGAACTGCAGGAAGGTCCCTTAGAAATCTGGATTCCCAATGAAAACACATTGAAAAGAGAGTGACCTCAAAAAAATAAAAATCTGAATAGATTGTCCTCGGGGTTTTGCCTGCCAAATAAATTCTGTTATAGTCACAGACATGATTCAAACAGTTTTAGAAACTTCAGTGTTTTCTATCCAATACTAATAATAAAATACATATATTAGCATCTGGGACTGAGTAGGAGGCAGTTTACTCTGGGCACGCTTTTCATCCAAAAGTGAAAATGCTGCCCCCTATCCTAGAGAAGTTAAAATCCCCAGCTACAATAAATGCAGCCTCAGGATATATAGTTTCCAGTTTGCATTAAGTCCAGTGGAGTTCCTTGAGGGATGTCGTGGTATCGGCTTGAGGGGGGATATACACGGCTGTGACAGTAACTGAAGAGAATTCCCTTGTAATATAATATGGTCGGCGTTTGATTGTGAGGAATTCTTGGTCAGGTGAACAAAAGGACATTAGTACCTGTATGTTATTTCAATTATACCATGAATCTTTAATCATGAAACATACAACCCCGCCCTTCTTCTTCCAGGAAATATGTTTATTCCTTTCAGCGCGACGCACAAAGAATCCCGGTGGCTGTACCGATTCCGACAGCATATCCCCATGTTTCCGTGAAACAGAGTATGTTACAATCCCTGATGTCTCTCTGGAAAGCAGCCCTTGCCCTAATTGCGTCTACCTTCTATTCTAGAGACTGGACATTAGTGAGTAATATACTCGGAAGTGGTGGGTGGTGTACGCGCCTCCGAAGTCTGACCAGAAGACCGCTCCATCTTCCTCTTCTCTGGCGGCGTTGTTTCGGGTCAGCCTCTGGAATCAGTTCAAATGCCCTGGGTGGTTCAGACAAAGGATCCACTTCGGGAAAGTTGTATTCCTGGTCGTAGTACTGGTAAGTTGACGTCGCTCTTATATCAAATAGTTCTTCCCGGCTATAAGTAATAACACGTAAGATTTTCTGGGCTAACAATGTAAGAAATAATACATAAAAAAACAATATTGCAAAGTTTCCAAATGACTAGAAGCGAGGCAGCCCTCTCTGTCAGCACCATCTTAGCTTTTGTGTACATTCTGGTTTTCGTTAGCACATTAGAGGGTTTCTGGTGGTACAGTATAACACCCTTTACACATGAAACATGTTTTGACACAGACAAGATGACAAGCTCAGAGCCATGGGCTATCCTTTTGCTTCCTTGTTGTGAATAGACGGCCAAGTGTTTCTGTGTGTGTTTGATTAATGCTGATTGATGGGAACTGTTATCTCCTCTCTTTAATGTTGCCTTAAGCACTGTGTTTGCATGCCTCTGTGTGTGTGTGAAACTTTCTATACATCCCAGAGCAACTTTATTTTTCTGTTCTCCTTTCCTCTCAACTCTGTAGAGTACAAATTAATAATAGATGGGTCCTGTGATATGGGACACAGCAGATCTCCACATCAACACAGATTTGGGTTGGAGGATCTGTCCTACAAGGAAACACTGACCGTCACTCCAACCCTTTCAAACAGAGGAGACAACATGATACTGCAGCACTTATCCCACAACACAGTACGTAATCCAGCATCTGAACCACAGCATTCCATTAATGTTCTACTCTGTTCTACTCTATTACCTGTATATACTATTATATTTCAATCTGTTCTACTCTAATGATGACTCTTTGTAAATATGTTAGCCCTGCCTCTCTGTGTCCTGTCTTTTGTTGTATATGTACATGCTGTCCCTGGCTGAGTCTTGAATGTGATACCAGGCTGTGGTTTCTAATGAACAGCGGGGCTAAACCCTCAGGCTGCTCTTCAATTTTAAAACATCTTCCAGAGAAAAACACTGCAACGGCCAATGCTGACCTCACAGGAGCTTTACACTGTTGCTCTCCTCTGTTTTCATCACCCTCTCCCTCCCTCCCGCTATCCTTTGGTTCTGTTTTCTGTATCTCCCACATGATGAAAAATAAGATAGGGTATGTACTGGCAAAAGGCAGAGTGATGTTCGCTTGGACGGTTTTTGTAGTGTTTCTAAAGTGTTACCATACCGTTAGAGATAAGAGATTTGCGGAAAAGTATCTCACTCTTAACCTGTTATGGCTGCAAGGGGCAGTATTGATTAGCCAGTTAAATCGTGCCCATTTCAAACGGCCTCGTACTCAATTCTTGCTCGTACAATATGCATATTATTATTCCTATTGGATAGAAAACACTCTCTAGTTTCTAAAACCGTTTGAATTATTTCTCTGAGTGAAACAGAACTCATTCTGCAGCACATTTCCTGACCAGGAAGTGGAATGTCAGAAATCGATGCTCTGTTCAACTTCCTGCCTATACATGGGCATGATACGTAAGAGTCTACGTACACTTCATACACCTTCCCCTGGTTGTCAAGAGGCGGTGAGAGAAGAAATTTCGTGTTTATCTTGGTCTGAGGTGGAATTAAAGCTCTTTGTATGACGTGACCGTCCATTTCCTGTTTCTGGAGCGCGCGAAAGGGGACATGGATTTGCCTTCTGTTTAGCTGTCGTTATGGACGACTAACATCTCCGGTTTAGATTTTATTTGATACATGTGACCATATCATCGTAAAGTATGTTTTTTCAATATAGTTTAATCAGATTATTGAAATTTTTTCGGGAGTTTTGCCGTGTTCCGTTCTCTGACTTTGTTGACGTTGGAGAGATCTGTGCCACTTGGCAAGTGCCCATGCTAAATCAAGAGGGAAATTTGCCGTTCCAGATCCAAACAACGACTGTTCTGGACAAAGGACACCTTGTCCAACATTCTGACGGAAGATCACCAAAAGTAAGAAACATTTTATGATGCTATTTCTAATATCTGTCGTGCATGTGAACTGGTCGTCGGCGCCCAAGTGTTTCTGGCTATTGTGGCTACGCTAATATAACGCTATATTGTGTTTTCGCTGTAAAACACTTGATAAATCGGAAATATTGTCTGGAATCACAAGATGCCTGTCTTTCAATTGCTGTACACTATGTATTTTTCAGAAATGTTTTATGATGAGTATTTAGTTATTTGGCGTTGGTGTCTGTAATTTTTCTGTCTGCTTTCGGTGCAATTTCTGACTGTAGCTGCAATGTAAACTATGATTTATACCTGAAATATGCACATTTTTCTAACAAAACATATGCTATACAATAAATATGTTATCAGACTGTCATCTGATGAAGTTGTTTCTTGGTTAGTGGCTATTTATATCTTTATTTGGTCGAATTTGTGATAGCTACTGATGGAGTAAAAAACTGATGGAGTAAGAAAAGTGGTGTCTTTTGCTAACGTGGTTAGCTAATAGATTTACATATTGTGTCTTCCCTGTAAAACATTTTAAAAATCGGACATGTTGGCTTGATTCACAAGATGTGTACCTTTCATATGCTGTATTGGACTTGTTAATGTGTGAAAGTTAAATATTTAAAAAATATATATTTTGAATTTCGCGCCCTGCACTTGAGCTGGATGTTGTCATAAGTGTACTGACGTCGGGCTGCAGCCAAAACTAGTTAACATCTGCTAATCATGTGTTTGTGACCAGTTAAATTTGATTTGACACATATACACACACACACTTCTCTCCTCTACTAATATACAAATAAGTCACTTGATTCTGCATTGATGGCTGTGACACCTCACGTGGTGGAGGTCATGGAGCATAATGGCCTTTTACATTTTAATGTGAGTGTAGCTAAATGCTTGTGCTTCTTGTTCCGACAGTGCAGTAATATCTAACAAGTAATCTAACAATACTCTATGTAAACTGGAAACCACATATCCTGAGGCTGCATTTATTGTAGCTGGGGATTTTAACAAGGCCAATCTGAAAACAAGGCTCCCTAAATTTTATCAGCATATCGAATGCGCGACCCAGGCTGGCAAAATTCTGGATCATTGTTACTCTATCTTCCGCGACGCATACAAAGCCCTCCCTCGCCCTCCTTTCGGCAAATCTGACTACGACTCCATTTTGTTGCTACCAGCCTATAGACAGAAACTAAAACAGGAAACGCACGTGCTCAGGTCTGTTCAACGCTGGCCAGACCAATCTGATTCCACGCTTGAAGATTGCTTTGATCACATGGACTGGGATATGTTCCGGATAGCGTCAAACAACAACATTGATGTATACGCTGATTCGGTGAGCGAGTTGATTATCAAGTGCATAGGTGATGTTGTACCCACAGCGACTATTAAAACCTTCCCCAACCAGAAACCGTGGATTGATGGCAGCATTCACGTAAAACTGAAAGCGCGAACCACTGCTTTTAATCAGGGCAGGGCGACCGGAAACATGACAGACTACAAAAAGTGTAGCTACTCCCTCCGCAAGGCAATCAAACAAGCAGTGTCAGCATAGAGACAAAGTAGAGTCGCAATTCAACGGCACAGACACGAGAGGTATGTGGCAGGGTCTACAATCAATCACGGACTACAAAAAAAAAAAAAAACCCCGTTGCGAACCCCGATATCTTGCTCCCAGACAAACTAAACAACTTCTTTGCTCGCAATGAGGACAATACAGTATCACCGACACAGCCCGCTACTAAATCCTGCGGGCTCTCCTTCAACGCAGCCAACATGAGTAAAACATTTAAACGTGTTAACCCTCGCAGGGCTGCCGGCCCAGACGGCATCCCTAGCCGCGTCCTCAGAGCATGTGCAGACCAGCTGGCTGGTGTGTTTACGGACCAGCTGGCTGGTGTGTTTACATGAAGTGCTTTGAGAGTCAAGGATCATATCACTGCCACCCTACATGACACCCTAGACCCACTCCAGGGCTTACCGCCCTAAAAAGTCCTAACGCAATCACACTGCACACTGCTCTAACCCATCTAGACAAGAGGAATATCCATGTAAGAATGCTGTTCATCGACTACAGCTCAGCATTCAACACCATAGTACCTTCCAAACTCGTCATTAAGCTCCCCACCCTGTGCAACTGGGTCCTAGACTTTGACGGACGCCCCCAGGTGGTAAGGGCATGAAACAACGTCTCCACTCCGCTGATCCATCAACCCTGGGGCTCCACAAGGGTGCGTTCTCAGCCCTCTCCTGTACTCCCTGTTCACCCATGACTGCGTGACCATGCACGCCAAGTTTGCAGACGACACTACAGTGGTAGGCTTGATTACTAACAACGACGAGAAGGCCTACAGGGAGGAGGTGAGGGCCCTCTGAGTGTGGTGTCAGGAAAATAACCTCACACTCAACGTCAACAAAACAAAGGAGATGATCGTGGACTTCCGGAAACAGCAGAGGGAGCACCCCCCATCCACATCGACGGGACAGCAGTGGAGAAGGTGGAAAGTTTTAAGTTCCTCGGCATACACATCACGGACAAACTGAAATGGTCCACCCACACAGACAGCGTGGTGAAGAAGGCGCAATAGCGCCTCTTCAACCTCAGGAAGCTGAAGAAATTTAGCTTGTCACCAAAAACACTCACAAACTTTTACAGATGCACAATTGAGAGCATCCTGTCGGGCTGTATCACCGCCTGGTATGGCAACTGCTCTGCCCACAACCGTACGGCTCTCCAGAGGGTAGTGAGGTCTACACAACGCATCACCAGGGGCAAATTACCTGCCCTCCAGGACACCTACACCACCCGATGTCACAGGAAGGCTAAAAAGATCATCAAGGACAACACCCACCCGAGCCCCTGCCTGTTCACTCCACTATCATCCAGAAGGCGAGGTCAGTACAGGTGCATCAAAGCTGGGACCGAGAGACTGAAAAACAGCTTCTATCTCAAGGCCATCAGACTGTTAAACAGCCATCACTAACATTGAGTTTACCCCAAACTCTCAACTGATTCCATACATTGAAACTAGTTCAGTGGAGTTTGCCCTCTCTCTCCCTGGATTGCAGAACTGAGACAGCTGCAAAAACGGGACATGTGACGTTGCTGGATGCAGGACTCACTCTGCTCCGTTGTCTGAATGCATGATTCACAAATACGCGAACTCTGGACAAATTCATGGTTTTATTGAAAGTGTATGGCTGAAATAGCTATTTTTGTAAACATTTCTATTGGTTTTGAGTCATGAAATGTGTATTTTTCCAACTAAAACATTTGCAATTATTTTACATCATTATTTTATGGAACCGACTGCCACAGAGGCAGAGATGGGTAATAACTGTCCATGTGTTCCCTCGTGGGAGAAACCCTGCTCACGATATGCCGATATGCTACGCCTAGTGGTTAGCCTAGTGGTTAGAGCGTTGGGCCAGTTACCGAAAGGTTGCTATATCGAATCTTCAAACTGACAAGGTAAAAATCTGTAATGCTGCCCCTGAACAAGGCAGTTAACCCACTGTTCCTAGGCTGTCATTGTAAATAAGAATTTGTTCTTAACTGACTTGTCTAGTTAAATGAAGGTAAAACCAAAAAAATTATATGGAGCTTGATTTTGTTTCACAGTTTTATTTCATAGGAGAAGGAGCTGGTGTGAGAGAAATTGTGCAAATTAACAAAGTTGTGATGCATGCTTTTCTGAAGGAAGAGCATGCATGCATGCTTTTCTGAAGGAAGAGCATGCATGTGTACATGGAGCAGAGGGGAGAAGAACGAAGGAGAAAATAAACGCTAGTAGGAAGCACAGGGAAAAAATAGCAGCTGTACAGATAACTCTTCCAGAGTTCTTGGACTTCTCAAACACGGCATGAAGCCATTATAAGATATCTGATGGCAAACATTTAGTAGTGAATTGCATACAAGAGTAACAATCAGAAGAGACTCGCCGGCAGATATAGAACACTATGGACTCATCAGACCCCACTTTCTCCCGTTGTGCTATTCAACAAACAAACTTGAAGCTTCATATTGTGACAGTTGAAATGAAGAACGCAATCTGCTTTATCTCCTAACGTATTGCACAAGTTGACTGCAGGTATTACGTTAAAAAGTAGCTACAAATATTCAAATGTCTCGAAAGAAAGTTTAATAAATAGTTTTGACGGTATTGAAAAACCATCCCGTGGCTTTTTCCAAATATTGACGCCACTCCAGTAGTCTACTCTTCCTTCCCACTCGCAACGCTCATTGTCACATATGTTGGTTGTTTTTTTGTAAGATAACTATAACGCAGCTGTATTGTCTTCAGTATCCCCCACGAGGGCGCTCATGCACAGTTGTTACACATCTCCGCAGCTGTGGCAATCAGCTACATAGAATAATGACATAAAATAATCGCGAATATTTTAGGTTGAAAAGTACACATTTCTTGACTCAAAACCGATATTACTCTCTACAAAAATAGCTTGTTTCAATGTATGGAATCACTGTATGGAATCACTTGGGAGTTTCTGGATTTTGGGTAAACTTTTTTTAAATGGTTATTCCTAAGCTATTAATGTTCCTTGGAGAACTATTGGCCGATAAAGAACCTTTGAGTTAAGTATGGGGTTCTTAAGAATTCTGATACATTCTTGAAATGTATGGAAGCCTACAGATGTGTCCCTTTCTTAGCTCACAGTAAATTGGCCAGTGGTAACTCGTGTTGATTTTTCAGTGTAACGTTTATAGCGTTGATTCAAGAGTTACATAAACACTCAGCGGTGTAAAAGAACCCCAATGTTGGTGTTAAGTTGAGCCAACACTACACACATCATTATAATTTTCCCCATTGTGCTCTATTGCAGGTTGATTTTTAGAATTGTTTGCATAATATCTATATTTTTGCATCTACCTTGATTGATTCATTAATATTATACTATTCAAATATAAATAACCTACATTTTTCTAAACTATTCCATTCTGTTACTTGGACTTATTGCACCCGTTACTGAAATGTTTTTCAAAATTTGGTTTAGATGTTTAAGATAGTCTCATATCTTAGTCTTCCCAAACCTGGCAGTCTTTCTGAATGTAGGTTGCAGGTGAATAATAATCCCAAATGTTGGATATCCCCACTCTGGTTGGATTCCATAGGAATTACACATCACTTTCCAAGCCAGCATTATGTGACTTGCAGGCCTGATGAGGCCTGTAAACTATGAGTTTCAGGCCACTGGATTAGGGTAATACAAGGCCCTCAGAAGAAGGCTTTATGATATAGGGATTGTATTGTCTGAAATAATAGCATTTTAACGACAACATATTCACTTAGGGTCTCACTTGGTGAAGGCCAAAGCACTATAGTTAATGAATGAAACAACCATGTCTCTGTCACTGGCAAACACAGTCATGGGTGGCACCCTGGGAAATATGCAGATAAGGCTTAAAATCCTATAGCAGGGCTGTTCAAATCCAGTCCTGGAGGAGGGAAACATTTCTGGGTTTGGATTTTTGGATGGTTCTTTCAAGAACCATCCCATTTATGGTTTGTCAGAGACCCTAAATGGTTGTCCTGTGGTATTGCTCTTATTAACCTCATTTGGTTCCAACTTGGACCTTCATTTTTAAGAGCATAGTATTGACATACTTGAAGAACTGAAACTCCTATGATCACAAGCTAATTTAATCTTGTTTTAGCTTCTGCATTGCATGATCTCTTTCTCTCTCTCTGTAAATGGAAAGGCGTTGTACTCTGCAGTGAAAACATAATTTATTTAGAATTTTTTTTTTTACAAGAGCTATATGTTTTAGTGCCTCTGTACTCATTCTCACTAATAGTGATCATCTGAAAGCAGGAGTCAGGTATTTTCAAGTTAAATTAATTTCCTTGCCACGATGGTAATGAAGGATGTTTGGTGTTATTTGTATCTGCATGTAGAGTGTTTTGTCAAAAGTAGGCGAGTAGTTTTGCTTGCCTGGTAGATTTGTGTACTCCCCTGGGAGCCATGGCCCAGTAAGATATTGCAGTTGCTCGACATAATTAGATCGGGAAGGTCCTTGTAAACTCATTAATATCTTCACTAGGCTAAAATGGCTCGGCGGTTGTTCTTGGCATAGAAATGGACCGATGTTATAAAGAGGTAGATGTGGAGAAACTTCACTTTTAAGTTGGGTTCCAAGGGCTGTAAGTAAACAACCACAGGCAGAGACATTGACCTACAATGGAGAGTTGTTTTCTATGAGTTTGATGCTCTTCTGTGTCAGTAGCTTTGAAGTTGAGAGGTTTGGGAAGAACATGTTTTGCAAAATAATTCAGTTTTTCCTGGTATTATGGTCATAATGATATACTCAGTACGTTTCTGACTAGTGTTGTGATGGTCATGGAATGTTGGATGATGGTAATTGTCCAGCCAAGTGACCACGGCCCCTGTACTAACCTTTTGAATAGCAACACATTTTTTTTCTCCTCTCCTCCGCTCTGCATGTGCTGCCATAGAAATAGAATGAATAGAACGGGTGTCCCTATTCATGTCAATAATCATTGTTTTACATCAGATAGCGCTTTGATTCCGCCTGCACTGATCTGTCTCATATCTCGCAACGGGTAATGGGGGTAGCTCGAAAGTAGTGATGTGATTCCAAGTCTTTTCAGTGAGCTGGTGCCCTTGGCTCCGTTCAGCTAAAAGAGCCATTCATTTGGCTCCCAAATGGCTCTTTGTATAATAGCGCTTAAACATTTACCTAAAACCATGAAAAATAGCAAATCTCTAAATGTAAAGTCTGCAAAGTTTCCTGCCATTATGTCAGATCGTAACGTGAGTTCAAATACATTTTTAAATGTGTTTGGACCAGAAAAAGACTGTGCTCCTCAGTATCTATTGTTCATGCAGTGAGGAATTACAATCTTCAGTGAATGTTTTCATAACTTATCTGCAGATAACTGTTTTCTGGAGCTCAAAAAGCAGAAGTAACAGCATGAATCGTAGCAGTAGGCCAATCAGGGAAGCAAATGAACGGCTCTTTCACAGATGTTGGTTCGGTTCCCGATGTTCACCAAAAAGAGATGTTCAAAAAGAGATGTTCATCACTAAAGTGCTGTCTAACCTTTGAAAATATCACCTACGTGACATCTCCTAATCAATACATCTGTAAATAATGTTGACGCGTTTTAGTTAGGGAAGTTTTAGTCAACCATTTCACATCTAGGGAGTTATGTGCTTCAATGAGCAGTATTTCTGAAGTTTGACAATGGGAATGAAAGATAGCATAGATTTGTCCAACATCAGCCTGCTACTGAGCCAGTCACTGAAACGATGCAGCAAACTAACCAGCAACCTACTTAGTGCTGCACGCAAAATGTTGAATGCTTCCAACAAAAAGCTAGTTAGCACGCTGTAGTAGTGCTGCTAACTTTGAGTTTACATGAAGCAGCTGTTCTGCCACGAGTCATTGCTGTAGCCTCCTGAGTCAAGCTGCTGTGCTCAGCTGACCCAATGATACAAAGACACATTAGTGATCGCAGAGAAACATGCTGATCTACAGACTGATTTCTGATAACAGTCCCTCATAATTGTTGGTCTGCATGTCTACAACTTCAGGGTAATTTAAACAGGCTAATCAACAAGCTTTTTGTGCCAGTAAAGGTATTGCTAGCTAACTAATGTTAGCTATGCCAGTAAGCTAGCTACAACAGTAAGCTAAGCAGCTGATCAAGTCATAGCAGGAAGTAAAAGCAGGAATTGAGCACATCAATATGTGCTGTGATTTGTTGATTCAATTCATCTGACGTTACAAAAATACATTCCATTGCATGAGCCACATCCATTAACATTATTTGAATAAACATTCTACATTACTGTGGAAATGATTGCATCACAAAACCAGGCAGCCATTGTGAGTGTAGCCATGAGTTTACCAATCAAATTGCCAGGGTTAGAGGTTCCAAGCCCATTCTAATTAAGGTAATTCTATTTGTGCTGCTGCTGCTGCAAAGAGGAGTGCATTGTCTAGGCAACCGGAGACTCCTTTGTTGACTGCTTGTTTCAGCAAGGAGCAACAAACTTTCAGGTTAAATTTCAGCCTGTTTTGGTGGGATGGAGTTTTGGCCTGCCTGGTGACATCACCAAGTGGCAAAGTAGTTAAAAGACCAATAAGAAAGAGAGTTCCAAACGTATCTGCCAATAACAGTTTTCCCCTCTCCGCTCAGACCACTCCCAGACCGTCCTAGCAAAATTCTTGTTTGAGAAATTGTTGTATGCAATTTCTGTTTCCTTAAGACCATTATATTAAAAACAATCACAGCAACGTACTTAATTGTTGCCCAGAAATGATTTTATAGTGATATACAAATGGCTGCATTGGACCTTTGAAGTGGAACTGACAGCATTTTAGCAACATGAAATCTTATTAAAATCTGTTCGTATACACCCCTATGTATATGTGGGAAAGTGTTTGGACAATTAATAGACACTGCAGTATATAAAACCTAATAAAAACATTGTCTTGTCCATGACCGGTGTCTACGCAGACCGGTGAGCCATAGCCAATCAGAGCTTCAGTAGGCCTTATATGCAAATAATCCATTTGCCACATGGGCCTGCCATCATTCACTTTAAACCGGACTGTGTGGTTTAGGCAGTAGCAACAACACGACTTTAGATCATTAGAATGCCAAAAGCCACAAAATACACCTAAATGGATTTCTGCAAATATGTAAATACCAAAGGAGTCCTCTTACATTTGTGAATTTCAAAGTCCTATTGATCAAACAACCATGAAAAGGGAGGCTCTCTCCCTCAGTTGCGTATGCACATCAACAACAAGATCAACAACTAATGCTAGCCAAAGCGAGATCAGCTAAAATCTAATGAGGGAACACTAGATATAGTGTCTTGCGAAAGTATTCATCCCCTTTGGTGTTTTTCCAATTTTGTTGCATTACAACCTGTCATTCAAATGGATTTTTATTTGGATTTAATGTAATGGACATACACAAAATAGTTTAAATTGGTGAAGTGAAATGGAAAAAATAACTTGTTTAAAAAACTTCTTTGGGACTGGGGGGCAGTATTGAGTAGATTGGATAAAAAGGTGCCCAGATTAAACTGCCTGCTACTCAGTCCTAAAAGCTAGAATATGCATATAATTAGTAGATTTGGATAGAAAACACTCTGAAGTTTCTAAAACTGTTTGAATGATGTCTGTGAGTATAACAGAACTCATATGGCAGGCAAACACCTGAGAAAAAATCCAACCAGGAAGTGGGAAATCTGAGGTTTGTAGTTTTTCAAGTCATTGCCTGTCAAATATACAGTGTCTATGGGGTAATATTGCACTTCTTAAGGCTTCCACTAGATGTCAACAGTCTTTAGAACCTTGTTTGATGCTTCTACTGTGAAGGGGGGAATGAGAGCTGTTTGAGTCAGGGGTCTGGCAGAGTGCCACGAGCTCAGTCTCGCGCGCTCCCATGAGAGTTAGCTGCATTCCATTGCATTTTTACAGTCAAAGGAATTTTCCGGTTGAAACATTATTGAAGATTTATGATAAAAACATCCTAAAGATTGATTCTATACTTCGTTTGACATGTTTCTACGAACTGTAATATGACTTTTCGTCTGAACTTTCGCCTGGACTTGCCCGCACCTCCTGAGTTTGGATTTGTGTACTAAACGCGTGAACAAAAAGGAGGTATTTGGACATAAATTATGGACTTTATCGAACAAAACAAACATTTATTGTCGAACTGGGATTCCTGGGAGTGCATTCTGATTAAGATCATCAAAGGTGAAATCTGACACTGTGGCTGGATATACAACAAGTTTATCTTTAAAATGGTGTAAAATACTTGTATGTTTGAGGAATTTTAATTCTGGGATTTCTGTTGTTTTGAATTTGGCGCCCTGCAATTTCCCTGGCTGTTGGCGAGGTGGGACGCTACCGTCCCGAATATCCCAGAGAGGTTAAAAAAATTATAAAAAATTGAAAACTGAAAAGTGGTGCATGCATATGTATTCACCCACTTTGCTATGAAGCCCCTAAATACGATCTGGTGCAAAACATTACCTTCAGAAGTCACATAATTAGTTAGATTGCACACAGGTGGACTTTATTTAAGTGTCACATGATCTGTCACATGATTTCAGTATATACACACCTGTTCTGAAAGGCCCTAGAGTCTGCAACATCACTAAGCAAAGGGCACCACCAAGCAAGCGGGACCATGAAGACAAAGGAGTTCTCCAAACAGGTCAAAGTTGTGGAGAAGTACAGATCAGGGTTGGGTTATGAAAAAATATCAGAAACTTTGAACATTCCACAAAGCACCATTAAATATATTATTAAAAAAATGAAAGAATATGGCACCACAACAAACCTGCCAAGAGATGGCCGCCCACCAAAACTCACAGACCAGGCAAGGAGGGCATTAATAAGAGAGGCAACAAAGAGACCAAAGATAACCCTGAAGGAGCTGCAAAGCTCCACAGTGGAGATTGGAGTATCTGTCCAGAGGACCACTTTAAGCCATACACTCCACAGAGCTGGGCTTTACGGAAGAGTGGCCAGAAAAAAAGCCATTGCTTACAAAAAATAAATAAGCCACCACATTTGGTGTTTGCCAAAAAGCATGTGGGAGACTCCCTAAACATATGGAAGAAGGTACTCTGGTCAGATCAGACTAAAATGTAGCTTTTTGGCCATCAAGGAGAATGCTATTTCTGGCGCAAACCCAATACCTCTCATCACCCGAGAACACCATTTCATCGGCAGGGACTGGGAGACTGGTCAGAATTGAAGGAATGGTGGATGGCGCTAAACACAGGGAAATTCTTGAGGGGAAACCTAGTTGGCCATCAAAATTGCGATGATAAACGGTGGCGAATATGACCCTTTTCCTCCTTCTGCAGCTTGCCTGTCAATGCAAGCTTGTCCCAACCCACATTTAGACAACTGAATGGGAACTTGCCTGCCTGCCAAATACATTTGATTGACAATTAGGAGGTATGCTAACTGTGAATAACAGTCATTCAAGTTCACCCTAGCTAGCTAGCTAGCTAGCAAAGCAATGTTTTGGTTTTGAAGCATAAATTGGGAATTTGATATTTTTTTTACAGATATTATGATTGTCTGTTCGTTTCATATCTGCAAAGTAGGTAAAACGCTGTCAGTTCCACTTTAAGAGTCCATGTTACCGCATAAACGGACTCAACTGCATGAATATCCGGCTGTCCTGTCTTCAGTCAGATGTTTATTCTACACACACAAAAACACATTGATATTTTATTTTCATGACGGTCTTCAACCGTCCGTTGGTTACATGGGTATACAGTAATTGTGCCAGAGCCTGGTTTAAGTTCTACTGAAACTACACAGATTGATTTTTAAAACACAGAAGATTGTGCTGAAACATTCCTTTTCTAGTTGAATTGGCTAGGCTAGTGAGGAACAGCTTTGTTTTGCACTGTCCTCTACCCTGGACTGTGTTGAACAACTTGTACTTGGACAAACTCTGCACTACATGTTGGTCGTGAAACCAGGCTTCAATCTGGACTTTTGGCACGTGTAGCCTCCCTGTTGGATCTTGACGACAGATTTAAAAGCACACCAACTGGCCTCATCTCACCTTTACCCTTACCCAGCTGTCATCATCCTCTGTGCCAACATGGTCTCTGCCAGTTTATGAACATCTCTTATGACATAAAAGCAGAATATGTGGCTGTTGTCCAAGGAGAGTCCCAGTATACTGTATAGACCAGACCTCTAGACCGAGTTAAGCCCTGACACACACTGCCCCCTCTCCTCTCCTCTCCTTATCGTGGACATCATTACTCCGATTAAAATCAGTTAATGCACTCTGCATTGTTTAAAGACCTGGGAGAGGCCAAAATGGAGATATTCTCTCTCTCTCTCTCTCTCTCTCTCTCTCTCTCTCTCTCTCTCTCTCTCTCTCTCTCTCTCTCTCTCTCTCTCTCTCTCTCTCTCTCTCTCTCTCTCTCTCTCTCTCTCTCTCTCTCTCTCTCTCTCTCTCTCTCATTGTTCTTGGTAAGCGGGGGTTGTCGCTGGCGGTGTGTCCATGTGGGCAGGGCAGGGGCAGCCCATTAGTCTTATTTGTTGTAGAGCAGGGTTTCTGTGGATTACTCATGGCCTAAAGTGCTATTCCCTTTCATTAACCTTGGCTCCGAGTCGCTTCATTTAATACGAAACAAATTCCTAATCTGGACCTGCTAAACAGCGTTTCAGCCTGTGTATTACTGTCTCATATTGCCTTGGGTTGCCAATCACCAGATCCCTAATTACGCTCCCAGCACCTTCCCGGTTCTTCCTATGCGCCTATCATCATTTAAAATTTATTTTGATTGATTTATGTCAGCTTTAACTATGCTTTCGGCTGGATCGATAAATAAAGATCAATACTTTAATGTTTTCTTCAGAACCTTTATTAAAAAATAGATTGGCTATAAAGAGGGCTGAATTATGGAGAGGACTGCCTACTTCCAATGCATGTCAACTTGAATTTATTTTGAACAACACTGAACCATTTGACATTAGCTGAGGGAACACAGGCAGAGAGAATAAGAGACAAACCGAGAGATAGGGTTAGAAAAAAAGTACTTATGCAGGAGAGAGTTTTTTTGAGAGAGAATGCAGCCCAGAGCAGGCTGAGGGATCACAGTTTTTCCGACTCGCTGATGCATGGTTGTACAATCAAAACGTTTTACCTTCATATCTACAGTAGGCTGTAGAGAGGATGTTTATTGTTAAATAAAAGGAAGGTCAAAAGAAGATAGTAGGCCCTCTGGTTTTAAACTGGTCCCAAAGTGTGGGGATCTCCCCCAGAGGAGAACGACTGCTCCCTCTCATTGAAGCCATGAAGTTCAAGGCCGACCGTGGTACTGATGAAGGCGTTGGTTGCGGAAAAAATGATCCCCCATTATAGTGAATGGGAAAATGGTAATCTTTGTAAAAAAAAAAAACGTTTTTGGGGGGGACAATCATGATACCAATAATTGCTTCTATTACACCAGATGTATGTCCTTGAACCAATTATTTAAAAAATCACACACAGAATAAGTTATAATGATAATTTAGTTGCTAATGGCAGCCTGCAGTACTGTGGTCGCACTTCATCTTGAGTTACTCAATGAGAGGGGCCAGCACTGAGCTAGCCTGCAACGACACTTCCTGGAGTAGCTCAAACGGCAGGATGGGGTTAGAAAGTTAGAAAGTTGAAAAGTTGGAAAGTTAGAAAGTTACTCAATGAGAGGGGCCAGCACTGAGCTAGCCTGCAACGACACTTCCTGGAGTAGCTCAAACGGCAGGATGTTATGTATCCGTGAGATGCCTTCTTAACAGACTTCATTTGGCTTCAAATGCGCTATCGAGTCTTCACTTAGCAATGAATGGTGTCACGTGATCGACGGCTTTGTCCATTCATATATACAGTAATTGTTCTCCCCCGAGAGCCAGAGATGATATCATGATCCAGGTCGTGGAGAACTAAAGGTCATAGATAAAAACACTCAAACCTCAGGCCCATATAAGCCAGAGGATTTTTCCTCAGAGCTAAATTCTTACTGTGCTTTGGCTTCGCCAGGGGAGGGGTGTTTGTTGGAGATCAACCTCCATCCCCCACCTCCCCTTATACTCCCCTCCTCTCAGGTGCCTTTTGTTCCCCACACCCTCACATCTCCTACCCACCCTCCTGGGACATTCTTGGCCAGGGCCCATTGTGTATGTCATAGTGTGTGTGCTTGTCTGTGTTTGGTTGTATATGTGTGATTGTATATGTGTGTCTTGTACAGCTTTAGCCTCTATGGGATAAGGGGGTTAACACAACAGAGGTTCCCTCCTTCCTCTCCCCTCCTGCCCGTACCTTGATCCATACATTTTTTAAACGGGACAGTTTGACCCAGCACAGAGACACATGTGGAGTTGCACCGTGCTACCGTGATTAATTATAGGGTTACAGCCTTGCTGACATCATCACAGTGTACTGGGCGTGCACTCTTACCCACTGCTGGGTAGACACACACAGACACATACACACTCACACTCACACATGTTGCTTCTTATGTTATATAAGGTGGATGCCAGCTGTGCATCTAACCACCATACAGGTAGGGGGCGCTCTTCAATTACATTTTATGTTTTATGTTTTATTTGTTCGCACCAAAGAAGACAAGTGAAAGACAAAATAGGGCAGATAAAAACATGGTAAAAACGTGACGGTGAAGTTGGAAACCCAAATGGGGATTGGATGAAAACCACACCAAAAAAATAACCACCTCAAAGAGTATAGGTTATCAACCAACAAGTTAACCACATCTGTCTAAAAGTTTGCTGAATTGAAATGTAACTTCATCAACCAGACATTTGTGACCATTTACAAAGCTCGGTACAATTACACTAAATCTATGTCACCTACATGTTTGTGCTCAGTGGTCAATAAACGAAAGGAGCATGTGACCAGAAGTAAACCAGGTCAGGTCCGCTTAACAGGCTAAGTCCATCTGGGGTGCCATGGCAACAGCAGGGGCCTGGCCCTGCCTCATGGGATTAAAATACTCTTATTGTTATTTGTATCATTGTCAGAATAGAACAAGCCGTTCCCTCACATTAAAAAAACACTCTGATTAATCTTCTGTATAGGTCAGTTTAGTAAACACTTGGTACTCTTTTTTTGTTTTCTATTTTCAGTGATAGTTTACTGTTAGTGTTTAGTATCAAACCAACACCATTTTCCTCAGACTTCTGGATAATTTCTTTATGGATAAGTAATATTCATCAATCTTTATTGTAAGGTTTTTATTCTTCTGATATTTCCATGACCTTGGCCTTTTGGCCTATACTGTAGCTCCCTCTGAGGTCTGTATTTGTACGTACTGTACAGTACAGTGGAGTACACTGCACAGTACTTCTGCACAAGTCTCTGCTTGGGGGGACAATGTTTTATTCAACTGTTTACCTGGACTGCATTTTGGTGGATCAATAGCAGTATCAAGCAGACAATTACCTGACCTGTCTGTCTGTTTTTCTGACTGGATCCTACAGATTGGCTGAACCAGAGAAAAAGAGGCAAAGAGAGAGGTTTTACTCTGCCCAAAATCTGTCCACGAAAATAAGCCCGCGAAGCGAGGGATTTTTGTATGGAGGTCAGTTTGAGGTTGTCAAATTTGGTAAACAAGAAATGGAATTGCTTATTTGCTACTTGTGGCTTATTTGATCTATTACAAGTTCCGTAATGGTTTGGTTATTATGAATACACTGATATAAGTGGACGCACAAGTCATTTCTGCAACTTTTTAAAAAACGACGTTATATCGGCTCTGTCCCTGTTGTATTAAAATAGATAAAGGACTCATCATGGATATAACCTGTTTTAGCATGGACATAGCATTGAGGGCTTCCACCATTTTAAAGTAGTCAACTGAGTGTGGATTCCTATGAGTTGGGAGCAATCAGCTAATGAAGAAGAAAATGTACTACTTTAAAACTGTCACAGATGCTATAATGGCACAGATACAAAGAAAGTCCTCAATCTATCTTCATGGCCTGTTGTTCACGTGCATATCTGCCCTCTCATTGGCTAGAATAACCCCACCTGATCTCACCTCTTCCCGCTTGCCTTTCATCTTTGAGGAAATGTATTTCCATTGTTAGAGTGGTCACTTGACTATCTTGTCAATATAATAGACTAACTTTGGCTGAGCTGCTGTTCCAAGAGACAGAGAGAAGAATTTCAAGGTCTCTCTGAAGCTATGTTAAGCCTATTGTCCAACCCCTTTTCTTACGGTATTCCTCTTTTTTAATCGTAACAGTAGTAAGGGGACATGAGTATTTATTTATTTAACCTTTATTTAACTAGGCAAGTCAGTTAAGAACAAATTCTGAGTAGGGCTGTTGCTGTGACCGTATTACCGCCACACCAGCAGTCACAAGTCATGAAGGCAGTCAAATTCCACATGACCGTTTAATCACTGTAATTAGGCTTCTCCAAGTTCTAATGCTGCTGCTGGTCATTAGTAGCTTACCAAACTTGCTAACTGCCTGGTACTCAGCAGTCTATTGTCCTTCTAATCACTCTGACATCAATGCAAATCTATTTGAAAATCTAATCAAACACTTCATGAGAGCCCTTGAGCTCATGCTGCGCAACATTTCTATAAATCAAATCAAATCAAATTGTATTTGTCACATACACATGGTTTGCAGATGTTAATGTGAGTGTAATGAAATGCTTGTGCTTCTAGGCTATGCAATTGTGTGAGAAAACAGAGTGATGGCCGCTAATAAAAAGACGAGGAACCCATCAGCTTTCTATAGGCTAGGCCTACTATATTTATTTTTCAACTTTCCTAATATTAAGCACATTGCTTATATTTCCAACAGGAGTATATGCTACCCGGCTGGCATGAAAATAAACCACGGGGAAAATTGTCCTCCACTCGCTATTTAAGTGCATAGATTACATGTATTTCTTCCTGCTGCTCCTGTTTCGATACATTTGCATGATAATGGTTCCTTCTAAATCAAAACAATAGTTTATCAACATTTTAAGCTAAACATTCTGATCTGTTGCATCAGCCACATTGCATAAAAAATATGTTTTGATGCTAGTGGTTGTATTAATTTGGGATCTATTGCATCCCACAACTGTCCCAGACAGTGTCTGTCTTTACTTGTAGCCTGTTAGAAAGACCTGATCACATGATGGAGAGCACAGCACTCTTGGAGAAGGGCACGACAGCCACTGGCTGCAAAAGGCATGCATTTCTTTTAGGTTGCATTACAGCCACAAAAAGGGGATGCCACCGTGAAATTCTAGGAATTATCAAGTGCTTGTCAAATTGTGAATGAGTGACTGACGTACTGTGTACAGCCTGCACACAAAAAACAAAGCAGAGCTCATGCTCAGTTGCATCATGCAGCCTTACAATGTATTAAAATTCAAAACATATAGCCCAATGTTTGTAGAACAACTAAAGTTACATTCATAACTCTAAATTAAGCACATAGGAATACCTATGTATTTGTTAACTGCCCAACACAGAATAGCGGCATGTGCGCACTCCCTCAAATCGTTTGGAGAAAATATCCTTTCTATTTCATTCAGCTTTGTTCAATTGTATTCTTCATACTATAAAATAATGCCACAGAATTCTAAGCAAATCTTGTCTACTAAATGAACTAGTGTATTTATTAGCCTTTTTAAAATATAGATATTCCAAAGGTCTGCATCAGTGGCTTGTAGACTATGGGTGGAAGCCAGGAGATACTAAATGTCTTATGTTAATTAACGGTCAATTACCGTGAGACCGACAATCACCGGCTGACGCAATTACTTGACTGCCACAGCCCTAGACATGAGTTAATGCAGTTTTGAACAGGTCATAAACTAATGCATGAACATCAATGACCATATCTTAGCTATACCATTGAATCCTGGTCAGGTTCCTATGTGTAATGTGATTGGAGTTCTGGCTTGATATATGAAGGTACCTGAGCATGCCAACTCTGATCTGATTTCCTGTCCAAGTAGCCTTAGAGGACAGCCAGAGGAGGAGGGAGTTGGCTCATAAAGAAGAGTCTTTTGGGTTTTGTCCATCTCACTGGACCCCCCCCCCCCCCCCCACACACACACACACACACACACACACACACACACACACACACATGCATGCTGCACTGTTGGAACATGAGCCTTTCACTACACCCGCGATAACTGCAAAATATGTGTATGTGACCAATACAATTTGATTTGATGCACACACTCACATATGCACCCGATGTACAGTGTGTTGTGTTGGTGTCTCTTCCACGGGACGGTTGAGCTAACGTAGGCTAATGCGATTAGAATGAAGTTGTAGGTAACAAGAACATTTCCAAGGACATAGACATATATGCTATTGGCAGAAAGCTTAAATTCGTGTTAATCTAACTGCACTGTCCAATTTACAGTAGCTATTATAGTGAAAGAATACCATGCTATTGTTTGAGGAGAGTGCACAATTTTGAACCTGAAAGGTTATTAATTAAGAAATTAGGCAGATTTGGGCAGTCGATACAACATTTTGAACAGAAATGCAATGGTTCAATGGATCAGTCTAAAACTTTGCACATAAACTGATGCCATCTAGTGGCCAACATCTAAATTGCACCTGGGCTGGATTAATACATTATGGCCTGTCTCTTGTATTTCAAAGATGATTGTACAAAAAAATACAATTAACGGCTGTTTTTTTCTTTGCATGATCTTTTACCAGATTTATTGTGTTATATTCTACTACATTCCTTTCACATTTCCATACATTTCAAAGTGTTTCCTTTCAAATGGTACCAATAATATGCATATCTTTGCATCTGGCCTGGAGCTACAGGCAGTTAGATTTGGGTATGTCATTTTTGCCGAAAATGTTAAAACTAATTCTTAAGAGGTAACTTGGCAAAGCCCAAACCCTGTGAATGTATCTTTCTCATCTCCTAATAACCTCAATTGGCTCACAGTACCTTAGTCAGACACACACACACACACACACACACACACAAACACACACACACACACACACACACACACACACACACACACACACACACACACACACACACACACACACACACACACACACACACACACACACACACACACACACACACAGACAGGGCTTTGGCGAGGGGGTTAAGCTGGTGAGAGTGTCAGAGGGCACGCGTGGCCGGCTTTAGTGCATTTTGTTGTAACGGCGTCCCAGTTGCCTTGTCAGAAATCAATTCTAACTGGGAGCCGGCGAGCACAGGAGTTCAAGGCTTCGGCTGCCTAAATATTTTATCTCAGGAACACGTCTGGAGTTTTTAAAGATGTGCACTGCCCACCTTTCTCCCTCTCTCACACACACACACACACACACACACACACACACACACACACACACACACACACACACACACACACACACACACACACACACACACACACACACACACACACACACACACACACACACACACACACACACAGGCTTGGACGACACTGCCTTTGCGTCCTGGCCTGGGTCAGAGCCTAGTTAAAATCAATTATAATCAATTATTAAGAGTCCTGGTATCTCTGTGAGGCTAAAAAGGGAGCTGGTGGGTGCAGTGTGCGCCGCTGGCAGATAAAGTCCACTTTTATTTATTTTATTACTCCTTCCCTTGGACAACTCTTAACCCCGGAGAAGCATTCAAACTACATCCCAGTTACTCTTCACAGAGGCCTGAAACATCAATATATTTGATTTCTGCATGTGTGAGTGGTCTGATTGTCTTCTCCACGTTATTATGTTATCTCAGGTTCCTTGGCCTTTGGAATCATTTTATTGGAGTTTGGAGGGGTTGACGGAATAAGAGAAAGGTGAGGGAAGAGTGAGTGGGAAAAGAGGGAATAACAGAAAAAGGGGAGGAAGTGAGAGACCTTGGGTGAGAGTGTCAGGTAGGGAGAGTGAGGGAGTGAAGTCAAGAGAGAGAATGTGATTGAGAGAGGAAATGGGGGAAGGATGGAGAGGAGGGAAGAGAGTGATGAGGGAGTCAAAAAGAGAACACACAGAAGGCTGTTGTATAAAAGATTACATATTCAAACTAAGGGCAACCATGGCATCCGTGACAGAGAGGGAGAAGCGTTCATCCATGTGGGTAAGAGAGTCTAGCTAGCTTTTCAGATATTATAAGTTTCTAATTTTGTCAGAAAGTTGTTTTCTTTGCAAGTTAAAGTATACTGTTTTGTAGCTAGCTGCCGTTAGCTGGCTGACTGTAGTAATACTATTTGTATCTCAGAGCAATTTGCATTGCTAGTTATAGCCTAATGTTAGCTAGCTAGCTAAAGTGAACCTAGTTGGTTAACTACTTGCAGATTCATGCAGTGTAGTAACTTTATGAGTTGGGATTATGGTTAATTGTTCAGCTAGCTAGCTACATGTCGTCCGAAACGTTGTACTTTTGAGTAATCTATCCATATAATATACTTCCAAGAACTTGATGATCATCCAGGTGCTTCCAGGTGCTTTTTGGCACACAAAAAAATTGGATGACATTGGTCCCATTATGCATGGTGAAAACCAAACACTGCAATCCACAGTGAGAATCTCATACCAACGGTCAAACATGGTGGTGATAGTGTGATGGTTTGGGGATGCTTTGCTGTCTCAGGACCTGAACGACTTGCCTTAATAGAAAGAACCATGAATTCTGCTCTGTATCAGATAATTATACAGGAGAATGTCAGGCCATCCATCTGAGCTGAAGCTGAAGAGCAGTTGGGTCATGCAGTAAGACAATTATCCAAACACACAATCAAGTCTACATGAAAATGGCTAAAAAGTGACACATTTGAAGTTTTGGAATGGCCCAGTCAAAGTCAAGACCTAATCCCGATTGAGATGTTGTGTTTGGATTTGAAACTAGCAGTTCATGCTTGAAAATCCACAAATGTTGCTGAGTTACAGCAGTTCTTATTTGAAGAGTGGGCCAAAATTCCTCAACAGCAACGTGAGAGACTGATCAACAACTACAGGAAGCGTTTGGTTGGATCAGTAACTACAGGAAGCATTTGGTTGGAGTCATTAACTTCACTAGGGTAGGGGGCAGCATTCGGAATTTTGGATGAAATGCATGCCCAATTTAAATTGCGTACTTCTCGGGCCCAGAAGATATGATATGCATGTAACTGGTAGATTTGGATAGAAAACACTCTAAAGTTTCCAAAACTGTTAAAATAGTGTCTGTGAGTATAACATAACTGATTTGGCAGGCGAAAACCTGAGAAAAATCAATTCAGGAAGTAGTTGACTTAGGACTCAAACTGCAGTTTCTATGCCTTCCACTAGATGTCAACAGTCTTTAGAAATAGTTTCAGGCTTGTATTCTGAAAAATGAGGGAATAAGAGCATTTGGAATGACTGGACGCTAAAGTGTCGCAGAGCTTTTTCATGTGCTCGACAGAGAGAGAGCAATTCTTGTTTATTCTTTTAAATTGACGACGTTATTGTCCGGTTGAAATATTATCGATTATTTAGGCTAAAGACAACCTGAGGATTGAATATAAACATCGTTTGACATGTTTCTATGAACTTTACGGATACAATTTGGATTTTTTTGTCTTCCTGTTTTGACTGCGTTTGAGCCTGTGGATTACTGAAGAAAAAGCGCAAACAAAACGGAGGTTTTTGTATATAAAGAGACTTTATCGAATAAAATAAAAATGTATTGAGTAAATTAATGTCTGCTGAGTCAACCATATGAAGATCATCAAAGGTAAGGGATTCATTTTATCTCTATTTCTGACTGACTCTGTTCTACTAGCATTTTTTAAATCTGACACCGTGGTTGGATTCACAAGACGTTCATCTTTAAACCTATGTAAAATATGTTTTGTTTTCTGAATTTTTATAATGAGTATTTCTGTGATTGAATTTGGCGCCCAGCAGTTTCACTGGCTGTTGAAGAGGTGGGACGCTAACATCCCACATACCCAAGAGAGGTTAAAGCTAAAGGTGGCACAACCAGTTATTGAGAGTAAGGGGGCAATTTTTCACATAGGGGCATTGGGTGTTGCATAACTTTATGAAATAAATGAGATAAGTATGTAATTATTGTGTTATTTGTTCACTTAGGTCCCCTTTATCTAATATTATGTTTTGGTTGAAGATCTGATAATTCAGTATATAAAAAACTGCAAAAGTAGAGAACATTTGAAAGGGGGAAAAAAGGTTTTCACAGCACTGTACAGGGATCAGTTCAGAAGGAAAACAATCTTTGGTTGCTGTTTTATCTCCAGCAGTCATGGTAAAGCTAAATGTTCCCCCAAGTAACCAGTTTATCCTTAAATTACCTGGGTGGGAGAACCAAATCTCAGAGTGAGAGTGTGTGTGTGTATGTGGATATATGGATGCGTCTGTGTCCTGATTGAGGCGTGAAGTTCACTGCACTTCTCCGCCATCTCCTTGGAGGACGAGACAAGGCGGGGCCATACTGACCCAGGTATGTGCCGATAACCAATCAATGGTCTGGACTTAAGTGTGATCACAGAGGACAAGAATGACACACACACAAACACAGACACTCCCGATGCTGTTTTGGTCGATGGGCCCCTGGGCTGGTCTGAAAATGTGTCACATCTGAGAAGCATGCCGTTCCACCCTGATGAGCAATCTGCCTCATCAAAAACCTTTATCCCTATCAATAAGGCTTTCATCCTGGGACTCCTCCCTGGCTGGCCATAGTCCGTACCACACTCCCCCGGTGGGCAGACCTGTGTGTGTGTGTGTGTGTGTGTGTGTGTGTGTGCTTGTGTATGTGTGTGTGTGTGTGTGTGTGTGTGTGTGGGTGCGTGCATGCAGAGAAAGTGAGGCTATGTGTCTATCCATATTGGGATCTGAAATCATTGGGTGGATGCCACGTGTAGGTATGACTAAGTTACTGTGAGCCAATAGAGGTTCTTATGAGATGAGAAACATACATTCACAGGGTTTGGGCTCTGCCAGGTGAAGGACACAGCACACTGTAAATCGTGACAACCCAACTTTGGACACTTCACAGATTTGTTTTACTTTATTTGAGAAAAAAGTCCCATTGAGACCAAGGTCTCTTCAAGCCCTGCATTACAATGACATTTCACATTTACATTTTAGTCATTTAGCAGACCTGTGTGTGTGTGTGTGTGTGTGTGTGTGTGTGTGTGTGTGTGTGTGTGTGTGTGTGTGTGTGTGTGTGTGTGTGTGTGTGTGTGTGTGTGTGTGTGTGTGTGTGTGTGTGTGTGTGTGTGTGTGTGTGTGCGTGCGTGTGTGCGTGTGCGACTGTCCTGGGTATTCTCTGTCCGTCAATAAATCCTAGGCTATCACCGAGGACACTGAATTAATCTTCAATCTCCCCCATTCAACGAGTCCCCCGAGGCTGGCTAATTAACCTAATAAAAACACTAATAGAACCATTTCCAAAGGTACATTTAATTTATTTGTCAGTGTTGTACATCAATAGGAATAAGGAGCACTGGGTACTTAGTCGTCTTTGTTAGCTACCAATCGGCGCTAGCAGACAGTACAGTAGAGTAAATAGAAGCCTATTATGCCTCCTGTCACTAGTCACAGAGAAACAATGATAAAAGGTAGGAGGGAGAGGGGAATGAACAGGACAACAGATTAGCTTAATATTTATCTCAATCGACGTGGGCACGTTTTTCTTCGAGGGCGCCGCAGCCCGTCACACACTTTCCCCCGTCTTTGCTGCCTCGCTGCGACCTGTTAATAGAGCCAGCTAATGTTTTAATAAATTAGGTTTGATTAAGAAGATTGCCACCTTTTTGATTCTAATGGGGGTTTAAACAAACGCCGTTTGGATGGGCTATTCATAAAAGCCAAGTGAGAATGGAAGAGGGGGGTGTAGGGGGATTGGAAGCCGTCCCTATCGTTTACGGCTCTCCTCTCTCTCGGCCATTAAGCCTCCTCTCGTTACTGACTCTCTTCCTATCGCAGGGTAATGACCTGCAATCACCGCCAAGTGAATCACTATTAAAAGCCTTGGGCCCAGCAGTGGGGGAACGCTCTTAAAGGCAAATTAAAACACATGGGAGTTAGTTTCCTCTCTGGTTATGATGGATCTATAGATATATAACAAGACCCTCGTCATTTTTTTTTCTGGTGGCAGATATATCTATCAAGGCCCAGAGGACTGGTCCCAGAGAGAGAGAGAGCAGAAGAGCGAAAGAGAGAGAGACAGGGATGATGCTGTTGCTTTCTGGCTTCTGATAAGGTGAGAGAGACAATTTTTTGAAAACGTTTTTTTATTTTATTTAATGATACAGTGCCTTGCAAAAGTTTTCAGCCCCCCTTGGCGTTTTTCCTATTTTGTTGCATTACAACCTGTAATTTAGATAGATTATTATTTGGATTTCAGGTAGTGTACATACACAAAATAGTACAAATTGGTGAAGTGAAATGAAAACAATAACTTGTTAAAAAAAATTCAATAAAATTAAAAACAGAAAAGTGGTGCGTGCATATGTATTCACCCCTTTGCTCTGAAGCACATAAATTAGATCTGGTGCAACCAATTACTTTCAGAAGTCACATAATTAGTTAAATAAAGTCCACCTGTGCGCAATCTAAGTGTCACATGATCTGTCACATGATCTCAGTATATATACACCTGTTCTGAAAGGCCCCAGAGTCTGCAACACCATTAAGCAAGGGGCACCACCAAGCAAGCGGTACCATGAAGACAAAGGAGCTCTCCAAACAGGTCAGGGACAAAGTTGTGGAGAAGTACAGATCATGGTTGGGTTATAAAAATGATCTGAAACTTTGAATATTCTACAGAGCACCATTTAATCCATTATTAAAAAAATGGAAGAATAGGGCGCCACAATAAACCTGCCAAGAGATGGCCGCCCACCAAATCTCACAGACCAGGCAAAGAGGGCATTAATCAGAGAGGCAAGAAGGAGACTAAAGATAACCCTGAAGCAGCTGCAAAGCTCCACAGCGGAGATTGGAGTATCTGTCCATAGGACCACTTTAAGCCGTACACTCCACAGAGCTGGGCTTTACGACAGAGTGGCCAGAAAAAAATAAGCAAGCATGTTTGGTGTTCGCCAAAAGGCATGTGGGAGACTCCCCAAACATATGGAAGAAGGTACTCTGGTCAGATCAGACTAAACTTGAGCTTTTGGCCAAAAACGTTATGGAAAACGTTATGTCTTGCGCAAACCCAACACCTCTAATCACCCCGAGAACACCATCCCCACAGTGAAGCATGGTGGTGGCAGCATCATGCCGAGGGGATGTTTTTCATCGGCAGGGACTGGGAAACTGGTTAGAATTTAAGGGTTGATGGATGGCGCTAAGTACAGGGATATTCTGTTTCAGTCTTCCAGAGATTTGAGACTGGGACGGAGGTTTACCTTCCAGCAGGACAATGCACCGTATTAAGGGGAGGATGGATGGGGCCATGTATCGCGAGATCTTGGCCAACAACCTCCTTCCCTCAGTAAGAGCATTGAAGATGGGTCGTGGCTGGGTCTTCCAGCATGACAACGACCCGAAACACATAGCCAGGGCAACTAAGAAGTGGCTCCGTAAGAAGCATCTCAAGGTCCTGGAGTGGCCTAGCCAGTCTCCAGACCTGAACCCAATTGAAAATCTTTGGAGGGAGCTGAAAGTCCGTATTGCCCAGCGACAGTCCCGAAACCTGAAGGATCTGGAGAAGGTCTGTATGGAGGAGTGGGCCAAAATCCCTGCTGCAGTGTGTGCAAACCTGGTCAAGAACTACAGGAAACGTATGATCTCTGTAATTGCAAAAACAGGTTTCTGTACCAAATATTAAGTTCTGCTTTTCTGATGTATCAAATACTTATGTCATGCAATAAAATGCAAATGAATTACTTGTGATTTTCTGGATTTTTGTTTTAGATTCCGTCTCTCACAGTTGAAGTGTGCCTATGATAAAAATTACAGACCTCTACATGCTTTGTAAGTAGGAAAACCTGCAAAATCGGCAGTGTATCAAATACTTGTTCTCGCCACTGTACATTGCCTTGCTCCACCAGCTCTACCTCCACCTCACTGATACTACGCTCGAGTTCCCCCAATACTCTCCTAGCCTCTGAGGATGAAAGAGCTGTATACTGTTTACAGAAAAACAGAATGTTGACTCCTCTCTTCGCTGCCCCCACCTTTCCAAAAAAGTCTGGAAACCTGAGCAAATAGTGGCATCTTGTAAGAGCTTTACATTACACTTCTAATAGGATGCATGCTGAGGCCCTAGTGAAATAAAAATCCCCACAGCCATGGTTATGTGGTAAAAAACCCACCGAGAGAATGGTAGCACAAAACATGGCTCAGCACACTTGTCCCTTTCTACCAGAGCCCCCAATCGACTTCATTCACCACATCACCATGTGTCTCCTGCAGAAACAACACCAGTACTCTTTTGGGTTTACATATTCACTCAACATACTCCTCTTTTCCGAATCTGTGGCACCATTTATATTAAGCGAGCTTACCCAAAGGGTCTCCATAAGAAGTGAGCCAGTAAAGAAGGAGACCTATAGCAAAGCTCAAAAAGCCCCAGTGCCAGAAAAATACTATTACACTAAACAGCGTCTGAAGGTAGACCCTTACACACGGTTGTGATCCACTTCCTCAACCTAAAACGTTTCCTGGGTGAGAGGACACCATGCCCCTTATTTTTCCATAGCGTGTTGTACTGATCTTACAAACTTTCCCGGATCGCAAAAAACACCTTCAAGATGAACCTTTTTCCCTTTAGTCTCATTCAGGAACCTTGCCAGTTCTCTCACTGTGTACTTTGACCCCTCTGTCTGACTCGCTGTCAGCTCTGGACCCATTGAGGAGTCTGAAAACGTCTCCTCATCGTCCTCTTCCTCAGACTCACATTCCTCCTCCTCATCTCCATCTCCCATCCTGACCACCTGACAATTATCTCTAGTCGGGGACTCCCCCCCAGCACCAGGCAAAGGTTCTTTGGTGCCTTTGATGACACCAGCCTCTCCCCTCCCACCTCCTTTCTTCCTCTTGACACCCTTCTCCACTCCCCCTAGTCGCTTTCCCTTTCCCATTGTACTCTCCTCATACACTAGCATAACCTGACTAGGCCCAGCCTCATCTACACCACCATCCATAGCATGACTAGACCTAGCCTCAGCTACACCACCATCTATAGCCTGACTAGAACCAGCCTCATCTACACCACCATCTATAGCCTGACTAGAACCAGCCTCATCTACACCACCATCTCTAGCATGACTAGGCCCAGCCTCTGCTGCCTGCACCTCATGGCCCCTTGCACGTTGACCTCAATTTCCCTCACTGGCGCTTATTCCCTCACCTTGTCTACGGCCTTTACGTGGCCACGCAAAGCTCTTATGCCCCAAATCCCCAAACTCAAAGCACCACAGACTATCTGTGCTGGCAAACCCTGCGTAGAGCCCCTCCCCATGCCTCACTTTAAAATTCACATTTAACTGTTGCTCATTGTTATTCAGGAACATGAACACCTGCCTCCGGAACGACACAACATGCTTAACGGCAAACCACTAGCAAACTTACCAAAACGACTCAGCTCTCTCCGGATTTGTTCATCCGTAATAAACAGAGGCAGATTTGCAACTATAACCATTGTCGAAGGAGTCAAAATAGGAGAAATCGGCACCAACATATCCCTTACAAATATTTTACTAGTAATTAGCCTACCCACTAAATTTACTATTTTCATGAACGCAACCTCAGCTTTGTTCATTCTGGATGCAGAATGTATAAATTCAGCTCCTACCTGTTCGCCGACTGCGAGCAGAACCTCAGGTGTTTTCCCTTCTCAGGAACACACCTGAATCCATTCCATAATGACAGCGTCTCCTCCTCTCTAGGCTGCGAATCCATTGCGCACACCACACCGTTCAAACCCCAGGAAACTACAACTCTGTCCTCTTCCTCCCTAACTTTGAGCAAAAACAGTGGGTACCACTAAATTAACAGTCCACCATAGAAAATAAAAATGTCAAGAAAAGACCAAGGAAAAAATCAAGAACATATGTAAGGACTCAACTACAAAACACTCCCAGCATGCACTGAGAGAGAGAGAGAGAGAGAGTGCGAGAGAGTTACACCTATCTGGAGGTGACAGCATTCCCTCCCCCTTATGCACCCCCTAGACACAACTACAGCAACATAACCAACAAAAACGAGTCACAACTCCTGCAGCTCTGTCGCATGTTGGGTCTGTACATAGTCAATGGTAGGCTTCGAGACGACTCATACAGTAGGTACACCTATAGCTCACCTTGCTTCTACACCTGCATTGCTTGCTATTTGGGGTTTAGGTTTCTGTACAGCACTTTGTGACATCAGCTGATGTAAAAAGGGCTTCATAAATACATTTGATTGATTAATTGATTGATTGATAGATCTCTTGGCAGTAGTACGGTAGACTACTTCATCACTAACCTCAACCCAAAGTCTCTCAGAGCATTCACAGTCAGCCCACTGACACCACAATCAGATCACTGCAAAATCAGGCATCGAAGCCAAACAAACTGCAATACTATTAAGAAATGCTGTAGATGGAAGGAGGGTAGTGTAGAAACATACCGAAAAACAATTGGCCAACAACAAATCCAATCCCTCCTAGACAACTTCCTGGACAAAATGTTACCCTGCAATAGTGAAGGTGTAAACTTAGCAGTAGGAAGCCTGAACAATATATTTTACATATCAGCTGACATATAAAATGTCAATTCTGGCAGAAAACCTAAGAAAACTAATAACAATGAGAAATTGTTAAATAGTATCAGAACCCACCAGATTCTCCAATTTACATTGGATGAGCTATAGGACAAAATACAAACTCTCCAACACAAAAAAGCCTGTGGTGTTGATATTATACTAAACTAAATGATAAAATATACATACCACAAATTCGAATGGGCTATTCTTAAACTATTCAACATTATCCTCAGCACTGGTATCTTCCCCAATATTTAGAACCAAAGTCTAATTACCTCAATCCACAAAAGTGGAGACAAGTTTTAAACCAATAATTACAGTGGAACCAACAGCAATCTCGGTAAAATCTTTTGCAGTATCATTAACAGCAAACTCTAACATTTCCTCAGTGAAAAGAATTTCCTGAGTAAATGTCAAATTGGCTTCTTTCCAAAATACCGTATGACAGACCACGTATACACCCTGCACACCCATATTGACAAACAAACAAAACAAAACAAAAGCCAAGCCTTCTCATGCTTTGTTGATTCCCAAAAAGCTTTTGATTCAATTTGGCATGAGGGTCTGCTATACAAATGGATGGAAAGCAGTGTTGGGGGAAAACAAACAGTCGTGAAAAGTAAGTACACCACCTGGAAAGTTTTTTTTTTTTTCGGGTAACCTAATTTAACAAATTACACTGTAAGACTATACTTTGCAATCAACAGAAATAAAATTCCATAGTGCGGACAAAATAAGTACACCCCTAGCTTCAATAGCTGGTGTTGCCCCCTGTGGCTAAAATAAGTTAATGTAGACTTGTCTTGTAACTGTCTCTTACATAGACTGGGAAGTATTTTTGCCCACTCCTCTTTACAGTGCTGCTTCAACTGTGTCATGTTCGAGGGCTTTCTTGCATGCATGGCCCGCTTCAAGTTCCCGCACAGCATTTCGACAGGATTGAGATCTGGGCTTTGACTTGGCAATTCCATAACCCTCCATTTCATATTTTTGAACCATTCTGTTGCAGCTTTGCTTGTGTGCTTTGGATCATTGTCCTTTTGAAAGATCCATGTTCAGTTCAGCTTCAGCTTTTTGACAGATGGTCTCAAATTCTACTCAATACTTCTCTGGTACAATATGGAGTTCATGTTTGACTCAAAGAAGGCAAGTTGGTCCTCAGGCAGCAAAGCAGCTCCAAACCATAATGTCAACCCCTCCATGCTTTACGGTTGATATGAGGTTCACTCAAAGGCAGTGTTTCATTTTTGCCAAACATGGCGTCTGGCATTGCGGCCAAACAACTCAACCTTTGACTCATTTACCCAGGTGTTGTCTGGCAGAAGTCAGTCATGTCTTGATGTTCTTTTTTGAGAGCAGAGGCTTCTTCCTTCCTGACCTCCCATGTAGGCCAAATTTGTGGAGTTTCTTTCTGACAGTTGACTCATGCACTTCGACATTGATTGTGGCAAGAGAGGCCTGTAGATCCCTTGATGTTACCCTGGGATTCTTAGAGACTTCTATGAGCATCTTTCGGTCAGCTCTTGAGCTGAATTTGGTGGGATGACCTGTCCTAGGTAGATTTCCAGTGTTCTGGAATTTTCTCAATTTCTAGATTATCCGTTGGAGATTGGAATGATGTCCTTCGAACTGATTGAAAATGGATTTGTAACCCCTCCCAGAATTATGGGCATCAATAATCTTTCTTCTGAGGGCCTCAGATATGTCTTTTGATCTTGGCATGATGCATTACCACACACTAATATGATTAAGGCCAAACCAGACCAAGTTTCTAATTTTATGGAAGGCTGGACGCTCCCAAGTTACTCTCTAATAGTTTTCTAATCATTTGCCCCTTTTTTTGGTGCACCTGATTCTAATTTTAGCCATTCTATGTGATGGTAAAGGTAGGGCTGTACTGACTTTTTCAGTGTAAGGAAATGCCATTTTTGTTCATTTAAATTTCTTAAATCATTTTCCACACACAGTCTGTGTCTGTACTTAGTTTTCATGCTAGTGAGGGCCGAGAATCCACTCTCACATAGGTACGTGGTTTCAAGGGAATCAGTGTCATAACAGCGTGATTTGCCAAGGTAGGATACTCTGAGCCCAAACCAGGAATCCGGCAGTGGATTCTGATTTAAATTCAATTTTCACAGAAACGCTTGTTGAAATATCTATGAGGCTCTTTTGTTCAGATATCGATGAGTGGACTGTAGGCAGGGCATGAAAGGGATAATGAATCCAGTTGTTTTTGTCATCCGTTTCGGGAAGTACCTGCGCAATTGCTCACCCAACTCACTCAGGTGCTTCGCTATATCACATTTGACATCGTCCGATAGCTTGAGTTCAGTGCACACAAAAAATCATACAATGATGGAAAGACCTGTGTGTTGTCCTTGTTAATGCAGACATTCCCAGATTCAGATCATTCAGGCGAGAAAAAAACATCACCCAGATAGACCAGTCGTGTGAGAAACTCATCATCATGCATATGGTCAAATGATGGTCAGTAAAGAAAACTTTAAGCTTGTCTCTCAATTTTAAAAAAAATGTGAGAAACTCATCATCATGCATATGGTCAAATGATGGTCAGTAAAGAAAACTTTAAGCTTGTCTCTCAATTTAAAAAAAAATGTGTCAATACTTTGCCCCTTGATTGCCAACTTGTGTCGTCGACAGTGGCAGGAAACCTGACCACTGTGACTGACCCTAAATTAAAAAAATCCTTGACTATGTACAGACTCTGTGAAAAATAGCCTTGCTATTGCGAGAGGCCACCATAGGCAGACCTGGCTCTCGAGAGAACACAGGGTAAGTAAACACTGTCCACTATCATGGAAAATGACATAAATAGTCATGCTATCCTGTGTTTTACTGTTTAAAGAATTGTCTCTTGTTATATGCTAGTGTTTTTTCTAACCTGATACAAACTTGTCTTTGTGGGACTTAGTCATAAGACTGGGCTTATAGCTAAGGTCCGCTTGGGTGCGACCGCAGCATGTGACATCCCATGGGTTTACTATCTACAGAAAGTCACATGTGAGGAAACTTGCAGAAAGGAGCACATTATAGTGTTTTGCTGTTGTGTATGCAGATATACAGTTGAGCTCTCGGGCTATCAACCTTGTGCTATCTTAAGTCTGCACAGACAACTAATTACCTTTAACACACTCTCTGCTGACTGCCGCGTATACAGAAAGGGGTTGTATGTATTTTCTCGATAAAAGCAGAGACCCGGCTATGTTTGTTAAGCTTTCAACTCTTGGTGATGGTTGATTTGCTTCATTTTTGCAAATCTTATAAAAAAGTGTTGTTTGAAAGAATCTTCCGTCTCTCTTCCCTTTGATTATATTGTAACGGTTTTCTTCCAGGGGTGAAGGAGAGGACCAAAGTGCAGCGCGGCTAGTGTTAAACATGTTTAATAAAGAACAAGTGAAACACTACAAACAACAATACAAAATAACAAATGTGCAAAAACCGACACAGACCTATCTGGTGCAGACAATCACAGAGACAGGAAACAAACACCCACAAAATCCCAACACAAAACAAGCCTCCTATATATGATTCTCAATCAGGGACAACGATTACCATCTGCCTCTGATTGAGAACCATATTAGGCTGGACATAGAAACAGACAAACTAGACACACAACATAGAATTCCCACCCAGCTCACGTCCTGACCAACTAAACACATACAAAACAACAGAAAACAGGTCAGGAACGTGACATATATATTCCACGACACCACAGAATTAGGTGGAAACTGAGCTGCACTTCCTAACCTAATGCGAAATGTATGACCTAGTAGATGTTGCTGAGGGGAGGACGGCTCATAATATTTGCTGGAACAGGGCGAATGGAATGGCATCAAATACATGGATTCCACTTATTCCCCAATTAAGCTGCCACCAACGTCCTGTGGTATGACCACATTAGAGACACATATTTCCCACAGACCTACAAAGAATTTGAAAACACGTCAAACATTGATAAACTCCCAAAGCTGTTAGGCGAAATACCACAGTGTGCAGTCACAGCAGCAAGATTTGTGGCCCGTTGCCATGAGAAGAGGGCAACCAATGGAGCACAAACATTGTAAATATCACCTATATTTTCTCTTTCATACTTCAACTATTCACATATTGTTACAACATTGCACATAGCCAATAATTTAACATTTTAATTATCTATATTCTTTTAAAGCTTTTGTGAGTGTAATGTTTACTGTTCATTTTTTTAATTCCCTTGTTTATATCACGTTTCAGGGAAGACCTAGATGCAGACAGTGTCGAAGTAATAAAAGTGTATTACTAAAACAGGGGGCAGGCAAAACAACAGGTCAAGGGCAGGGAGAGGTCGGTAATCCAGATCAGTGTCCAAAAAGGTACAGAACGGCAGGCAGTCTCGGGGTCAGGGCAGGCAGAGGTCAATAATCCAGGGTGGTGTGACAAAGTACAGAACGGCAGGCAGGCTCAGGGCAGGCAGAATGGTCGAAACCGGGAAAACTAGAAAACAGGAACTAGAAAAAGACAGGAGCAAGGGGAAAACCACTGGTAGGCTTGACGAACAAAACAAACTGGCAACAGACAAACAGAGAACACAGGTATAAATACACTGGTGACAATGGGGAAGACGGGTGACGGAGACAAGTGCAACAGATCAGGTTGTGACAGTTTCTTTCCCTTTTGTTTATTCCACTTGCTTGGCAAAGTGAACATATGCTTCCCATGTCAATAAAGCCCTTTGAATTGAATAAAACTGGAGAGAGAGAGAGAGAGAGAGAGAGAGAGAGAGAGAGAGAGCGTTAAATGCATACCGGTAGGAGATAACCATTGATAAATAGATAAAACATGTAAGACTTTGTTAATGTTTTTTTGATCAATACCAATTGTTCTCTATTTATATTTTGAAACACCCCTATTTATGCATATATATTTTTTATTAATTTTACCTTCATTTAACTAGGCAAGTTAGTTAAAAACAAATTCTTATTTTCAGTGACGGCCTAGGAACAGTGGATTAACTACCTTGTTCAGGGGCAGAAAAACAGATTTTTACCTTGTCAGCTCTGGGATTTGATGTCGCAACGGTTACTAGTCCAACGCTCTAACCACTAGGCTACTTGCCGCCCCATATGGTCAAAATCATCCCTTTACTGCCTGTGTGGAATATATAAATCCCTGACATGAAATACAATGCCGCCACCAAAAAAAGTTAAAAAAAGAAATACTTTTCCAAGTTTGAAATAGAGGTGCTAGTGTCAGAGATTGAGTACAACCAAAAGGTTTTATTTGTCTCGCTCAGTTGTGGTTTGACCAGTAAAAATAAAAACATAGATACAAAAAGAAGACTATTAGGACAATTCAAGTTGCTTTAGCAATGGCAAATATACTTCAAATGAGTAGGCAACACTCACCAATAAGCCATCCATCCTCAACAGCTCCCTCCTGTAGTAGGCCAACATTGCTGTTCTGAACAAGTCGTGCGTTCCACCCTGTCACCTTGCCGTCTTTTGCACATCACATAACCTGCACATTAAAACCTGTTATGGCTGCAGCCCAGTGTCGGTACACTTATGACAACAGCCCGTCCAAGTGCAGGGCGCGAAATTCAAAAGATATTTTTTTGAAATATTTAACTTTCACACATGAACAAGTCCAATACAGCAAATGAAAGATACACATCTTGTGAATCCAGCCAACATGTCCGATTTTTTAAATGTTTTACAGCAAAAACACCACGTATATTTATGTTAGCTCACCACCAAATACAAAAAAGCACAGACATTTTTCACAGCACAGGTAGCTTGCACAAAACCAACCTAACTAACCAAGAACCAACCAAACTAACCAAGAAACAACTTCATCAGATGACAGTCTTATAACAAGTTATACAATAAATCTATGTTTTGTTCGAAAAATGTGCATATTTGAGGTATAAATCATAGTTTTACATTGCAGCTACAATCTGAAATAGCACCGAAGCAGCTAGAACAATTACAGAGACCAAATTGAAATACTAAATACTCATCATAAAACATTTTTGAAAAATACATGGTGTACAGCAAATTAAAGACAAACATCTTGTGAATCCAGCCAATATTTCCGATTCTTTAAGTGTTTTACAGCGAAAACACAATATAGCATTATATTAGCTTACCACAATAGCCAAAAACACAACAGCATTGATTCAAGCCAACAGTAGCGATAACGAATAAACCAGCAAAAGATATAAATTTTTTCACTAACCTTCTCAAAATTCATCAGATGACAGTCCTATAACATCATATTACACAATACATATATTGTTTGTTCGAAAATGTGCATATTTAGCGGCACAAATCGTGGTTATACAATGTGAATACTAGGCAAAATGCAATAACAATGTCCGGAGAAATCTTGGAGAGGCACCTAATCTAATCAAATAACTATTCATAAACGTTACTAAAAAATACATGTTGGACAGCAAATTAAAGATAGCTTAGTTCTTAATGCAATCGCTGTGTTAGAATTCTAAAAATAACTTCATTACAACATGCAGCTTACGTTATGGCGAGAGAGCGCCCAAAATCTGGGCGCAAACAAATTTTTTTATTTTTTTTTTATTTTTTTTTTATTTCACCTTTATTTAACCAGGTAGGCTAGTTGAGAACAAGTTCTCATTTGCAACTGCGACCTGGCCAAGATAAAGCATAGCAGTGTGAACAGACAACAACACAGAGTTACACATGGAGTAAACAATAAACAAGTCAATAACATGGTAGAAAAAAAGAGAATCTATATACAATGTGTGCAAAAGGCATGAGGAGGTAGGCAATAAATCGAATAATTACAATTTAGCAGATTAACACTGGAGTGATAAATCATCAGATGATCATGTGCAAGTAGAGATACTGGTGTGCAAAAGAGCAGAAAAGTAAATAAATAAAAGCAGTATGGGGGGTGAGGTAGGTAAATTGGGTGGGCTATATACCGATGGACTATGTACAGCTGCAGCGATCGGTTAGCTGCTCGGATAGCAGATGTTTAAAGTTGTTGAGGGAGATAAAAGTCTCCAACTTCAGAGATTTTTGCAATTCGTTCCAGTCGCAGGCAGCAGAGAACTGGAAGGAAAGGCGTCCAAATGAGGTTTTGGCTTTAGTGACCTAAACTGGGATATGCTTAACACCCCACAGTCCTACAATCTAAGCTAGATGCCCTCAATCTCACACAAATCATCAAGGAACCCACCAGGTACAACCCTAAATCCGTAAACATGGGCACCCTAATAGACATTATCCTGACCAACTTGCCCTCCAAATACACCTCTGCTGTCTTCAATCAAGATCTCAGCGATCACTGCCTCATTGCCTGTATCCGCTACGGGTCCGCGGTCAAACGACCACCCCTCATCACTGTCAAACGCTCCCTAAAACACTTCTGCGAGCAGGCCTTTCTAATCGACCTGGCCCGGGTACCCTGGAAGGATATTGACTTGAAAAAGCTGGCCTTTGCTTTCAGTGAGATACACCTGCTGGAGCGCGTGCTACGGGTGGGTGTAGCCATCGTGACCAGTGAACTGAGATAAGGTGGCACTTTACCTAGCATAGCCTTGTAGATGACCTAGAGCCAGTGGGTCTGACGACGAACATGTAGCGAGGGCCAGCCGACTAGGGCATACAGGTCGCAGTGGTGGGTCGTATAAGGTGCTTTAGTAACAAAACGGATGGCACTGTGATAAACTGCATCCAGTTTGCTGAGTAGAGTATTGGAAGCTATTTTGTAGATGACATCGCCGAAGTCGAGGATCGGTAGGATAGTCAGTTTTACTAGGGTAAGTTTGGCGGCGTGAGTGAAGGAGGCTTTGTTGCGAAATAGAAAGCCGACTCTAGATTTGATTTTGGATTGGAGATGTTTGATATGAGTCTGGAAGGAGAGTTTGCAGTCTAGCCAGACACCTAGGTACTTATAGATGTCCACATATTCTAGGTCGGAACCGTCCAGGGTGGTGATGCTAGTCGGGCGTGCGGGTGCAGGCAGCGAACGGTTGAAAAGCATGCATTTGGTTTTACTAGCGTTTAAGAGCAGTTGGAGGCCACGGAAGGAGTGTTGTATGGCATTGAAGCTCGTTTGGAGGTTAGATAGCACAGTGTCCAAGGAAGGGCCAGAAGTATACAGAATGGTGTCGTCTGCGTAGAGGTGGATCAGGGAATCGCCCGCAGCAAGAGCAACATCATTGATATATACAGAGAAAAGAGTCGGCCCGAGAATTGAACCCTGTGGTACCCCCATAGAGACTGCCAGAGGACCGGACAACATGCCCTCCGATTTGACACACTGAACTCTGTCTGCAAAGTAGTTGGTGAACCAGGCAAGGCAGTCATTAGAAAAACCGAGGCTACTGAGTCTGCCGATAAGAATATGGTGATTGACAGAGTCGAAAGCCTTGGCCAGGTCGATGAAGACGGCTGCACAGTACTGTCTTTTATCGATGGCGGTTATGATATCGTTTAGTACCTTGAGCGTGGCTGAGGTGCACCCGTGACCGGCTCGGAAACCGGATTGCACAGCGGACGGTGGGATTCGAGATGGTCAGTGATCTGTTTGTTGACTTGGCTTTCGAAGACCTTAGATAGGCAGGGCAGGATGGATATAGGTCTGTAACAGTTTGGGTCCAGGGTGTCTCCCCCTTTGAAGAGGGGGATGACCGCGGCAGCTTTCCAATCCTTGGGGATCTCAGATGATACGAAGGAGAGGTTGAACAGGCTGGTAATAGGGGGTGCGACAATGGCGGCGGACAGTTTCAGAAATAGGGGGTCCAGATTGTCAAGCCCAGCTGATTTGTATGGGTCCAGGTTTTCCAGCTCTTTCAGAACATCTGCTATCTGGATTTGGGTAAAGGAGAAGCTGGGGAGGCTTGGGCGATTATCACGGATTTATCGGTGGTGACCGTGTTACCTAGCCTCAGTGCAGTGGGCAGCTGGGAGGAGGTGCTCTTGTTCTCCATGGACTTTACAGTATCCCAGAACTTTTTGGAGTTAGAGCTACAGGATGCAAATTTCTGCTTGAAAAAGCTGGCCTTTGCTTTCCTGACTGACTGCGTGTATTAGTTCCTGACTTCCCTGAACAGTTGCATATCGCGGGGGCTCTTCGATGCTATTGCAGTTCGCCACAGGATGTTTTTGTGCTGGTCGAGGGCAGTCAGGTCTGGAGTGAACCAAGGGCTATATCTGTTCTTAGTTCTGCATTTTTTGAACGGAGCATGCTTGTCTAATATGGTGAGGAAGTAACTTTTAAAGAATGACCAGGCATCCTCAACTGACGGGATGAGGTCAATATCCTTCCAGGGTACCCGGGCCAGGTCGATTAGAAAGGCCTGCTCGCAGAAGTGTTTTAGGGAGCGTTTGACAGTGATGAGGGGTGGTCGTTTGACCGCGGACCCGTAGCGGATACAGGCAATGAGGCAGTGATCGCTGAGATCTTGATTGAAGACAGCAGAGGTGTATTTGGAGGGCAAGTTGGTCAGGATAATGTCTATTAGGGTGCCCATGTTTACGGATTTAGGGTTGTACCTGGTGGGTTCCTTGATGATTTGTGTGAGATTGAGGGCATCTAGCTTAGAGTGTAGGACTGTGGGGTGTTAAGCATATCCCAGTATAGGTCACCTAACAGAACAAACTCTGAAGCTAGATGGGGAGCGATCAATTCACAGATGGTGTCCAGGGCACAGCTGGGAGCTGAGGGGGGTCGGTAGCAGGCGGCAACAGTGAGAGACTTATTTCTGGAGAGATTAATTTTTAAAATTAGAAGTTCGAACTGTTTGGGCATAGACCTGGAAAGTATGACAGAACTTTGCAGGCTATCTCTGCAGTAGATTGCAACTCCTCCCCCTTTGGCAGTTCTATCTTGACGGAAAGTGTTATAGTTGGGTATGGAAATCTCAGAATTTTTGGTGGCCTTCCTAAGCCAGGATTCAGACACGGCAAGGACATCAGGGTTGGCAGCGTGTGCTAAAGCAGTGAGTAAGACAAACTTAGGGAGGAGGCTTCTGATGTTGACATGCATGAGGCCAAGGCTTTTTCGATCACAGAAGTCAACAAATGAGGGTGCCTGGGGACATGCAGGGCCTGGGTTTACCTCCACATCACCCGAGGAACAGAGGAGTAGTAGGATGAGGGTGCGGCTAAAGGCTATCAAAACTGGTCGCCTAGAGCGTTGGGGACAAGGAATAAAAGGAGCAGATTTATGGGCGTGGTAGAATAGATTCTGGGCATAATGTGCAGACAGGGGTATGGTGGGGCACGGGTACAGCGGAGGCAAGCCCAGGCACTGGGTGATGATAAGAGAGGTTGTATCTCTGGACATGCTGGTCTCAATGGGTGAGGTCACCGCATGTGTGGGATGTGGGACAAAGGAGGTATCAGAGGTACGGAGAGTGGAACTACGGGGTCCATTGCAAACCAAAACAATGATAACTAGCCTGAACAACAGTATACAGGGCATATTGATATTTGAGAGAGACATACAGTAAGGCATAAAGTGATTGCAGGTCTTGATTGGGAGAGCTAGCTAAAACAACAGGTGAGATAACAGCAGCTAGTCAGCTAACACAGCAACAGCAGGTAAAAATGGCGACGACTAGGCAGAGAGGGTCGGATTAACTACACACAGAGCCTGAGTTAAAACACAGAGCCGACAGATAAAACACAAATAAACAGAATGGAGTACCGTGAATTAATGGACAGTCCGGCAGGCATCAGCTATGTAGCCAAGTGATCATAGTGTCTAGGGGGCAGCCGTAGATGGAGCAGGGAAGCCGCCACTAAGCTAGCACGCGGCGTTTAAAGTTAGTAGCCCGGGGGGTGGTCTGCTCAGACGGAGGGGGTCTGCTCAGACGGAGGCCGGTTGAGGGCACAGCGGATGGGGTATTCTTCTGCAGACCAGACGTGGTCGTGTCGACAGAGAATCCAAGCCGGATGGCGATGGCGAAAGAGAGGTTGTGATTGTAGAATTGTGTTTGCTAACTGGTGCTAGCTTCGTGGCAGTGGCGCTAGCTGCGCTATCTGCGCTAGCTGCAAGCTAGCTGTGAGGATCAGAAGTAGTGGCTCAGGGATTACGGCAGGAATCCGGCGTTGTTGTCGAGAGACAGTCCGATGCTGGTAAATTGGTGAGTAATATCCAGGCTAATAACAGGGCTGGTGTCTGTGCAGAAGGTAAAAGCTGCTAGCAGCGGCTAAAAATGGCTAAATAGCTTGTAGCTGATTAGCTGGTTAGCTACTGGGGGTTCTTGAATGTGTTCCAAAGTTAAAAAATAATAGCGATTCCGTATCACATTGGGTGAGGTAGGTTACCGAAAGGTATAATCGAATTAAAAATCAAAAAGAGATAGAAAAAATAATTAAAATATATACAAGAAATACGAAAAATACAAACGTACACGAGAGGACTAAACAAACACGTCTACACTGCTACGTCATCTTGGATAATGTAATAGTACACATGTTTGACAGATATATGAAATAACATCATAAATAGGTCCTACTTTTGATGACCTTCCATCAGAATGTTGTACAAGGGGTCCTTTGTCGGGAACAATCGTTGTTTGGTTTTAGAATGGCATTTTTCCCTCTTGAATTAGCAAGCACACTAGCCAAGTGGCGCGAAGCTCTCCTTCCTGAACAAACGCAGAGAACGCAACACGCCTAACCTCCCGAAAAAATTTCAATAATATGATAAAACTATATTGAAAAAACATACTTTACGATGATATTGTCACATTTATCAAATAAAATCAAAGCCGGAGATAGTAGCCGTCTATAACGACAGCTTTTCAGAAGGCAATACCCGGTTCCTTCTCGCGCCTTCCAGAAAACAGGAAATTGGTGTCACGTCATGCCAAGAGCTCTTATTCGACCTCAGATCAAGATATACACTCCATTTCTTCTCTCACTGCCTGTTGACATCTAGTGGAAGGCGTATGAAGTGCATGTATACTAATACATATCAAGCAAATGAATAGGGATGCCCTGGAACAGAGCATCGATTTCAGATTTTCCACTTCCTGTCAGGAAGTTTGCTGCAAAATGAGTTCTGTTTTACTCACAGATATAATTCAAACGGTTTTAGAAACTAGAGAGTGTTTTCTATCCAATAGTAATAATAATATGCATATTGTCCGAGCAATAATTGAGTACGAGGCCGTTTGAAATGGGCACCTTTCATCCAAGTTACTCAGTACTGCCCCTGCAGCCCAAAGAAGTTTTAAGAGTGTAAACCTTTTCTGTTCACTTAGTTGAAATCGTTTTGGGATGTTCTTTTATGGCAATGTGGGCGCCGTCTATTGCTCCCTTCGTATTTGGGAACCCATTGTTTGCATCATGGCAAATAAACCCCTCTGGACTTCATCCTGTTGTGCGATGGTGTATGGAAATTGTATATGTTACTGTTCGTTTCGCTGATGATTGCATCCAAAACATTGGTTCATCGAGGGCTGTGAGATCCCGATCGGCAAGCTCCTGTTGAAAAGTGCACGTTGCCTTAAACCTGAGGGTGGATAGCAGTTGGATATGCATCGGAATGGCATGTGTTTGCCTTTTTAAAGTAAGTCTTATATCCTTGCAAAATTTATATAATTTTTTGGGGGTGAAAACAATATCTAATGAGCTCTAAAAACTCTAAACTCTCTCAATATCTTATTTGATTTCCCATGATCTCAGTCTTTCATAGTATTTAAACACTTGTTTCACTTTCACACGTGCCTCTAATTTAACAAATTACTGTATTTTATGTGGATTATTATCATAACAAATGCACTAATGTGGTCAAATTATATACAGTATATCCTGTCAAGATATGTTGCATGAATTCACAATAGAAATACAATTAAATTGAAAAATTATTGAATTATTATTCTCACAATTTCAACATGTATTTTCCCTATTCTAAGCTTGACAAGCAGTTCCGTTATTCCACCACTTGGCACTGTGCATACGCATTGTCATGGCTGTGCGTAAGTGTATGCACACTCTCAAGCAAACGTTCATATTGGTAAATCTCACACATGGTTTACTCACAGATTTGTGCCTACGCATGACTGATAAATGAGGCCCCTGGCAACTGCATGTTCATTTGGGTCCTTTGAAGTTTAAATGGTTAAAGGGATAGTTTGAAATTTTGGCAATTAAGCACTTTGTTCTACATTTGTATGCCTCTGCTGGTAGTCTGAAGGAAGTTGACGGTTGTTTCTAGAGCCATTGCTAACCAGTGTTAGCTCAATGACTGGAAGTCTGCAGGAGCAGCTAGAATGCTAAACAATTCAACTTTAAAACTTATTGATCCTGCTTGTCCATGGTTTGTCCACAAAGGCCTTGAAATGTACAAGAACTATGGTCATAATTGACATAGTAATTTACATACAATATTTAATGAGTATTTCCCTTGTAGTTTCTGTATAATAACCTATTTGTAATGTAGTTTAAAGTGTTACACTCATGTTGGCTGTATGGACAGAGCACAGGGAGCTATATTGCAGCCATTATACAGTAGGTACCCTAAGCCTGCTGTTTAAATGTATTATACCACCACTGCCTATTAGTCCTGGACAAGGCTGCTCCTGCTCAGATGAATTAATAAAGGCTATTTATAAGGAATGTTAACTAACAATTTAATGCTTGGTGGGCAGCAGCCCAGCTGATTACATAATAATTATAGTTTGTTCCTGTGGAGTGGGCTTTGGAGACTCCAGTAGAATGCAAAGAGTGTGAAGAGATGAGTTTCTGTTCTGTGTGAGCTGTAGATACAGTAGTCTATATATGCTATGTTTATAGGCCAAACAGTATAGTACAGAACAGAACATGAAATTCATTGCGATGATACTGAACATACCAAAGGTCTACATTTTGGTTTAATATGACCACGGCAATTTCTATAGCTTATTTGTGATTTTGAGAAACAACACCAAGGAAACTGAGCCTTTGTTTGGGTAATATAGAGATGCCAGAACTTTGGACAAACCTAGGCTTCTAGGGAACACATTGACACATGCAAATGCACTTCACAAAAAGAATACACACATAGGAACGCACAAAAACATGTGCACACACACAATCATGGCCCACATGCTATTTTACTGAATATGAAACACTTTTCTCATTCTACCTGAATGACAAATCTTTATATATTTTTTGCAACAGTTTAACCAAGCGAGCGAAGGTCATGTTGCCAATTATCTCTCTCACACGTGTGTGAACTGACTCCTGAGTGCCGCCCTGGCCCCATTCACCCACAGTGGCATGGTCTGGAGAACACTGAGTTCGTGTATACAATGTATACAACTATGTGTACAATCAGAGGCAAGCTATTTCAAAGCTCTCCCTGTGCAGTGTATCAAGGACTCAAAGGGATATATTGATCATATGGGGAAATGAGGCCACAGTGGCAGAGCTGGAGTCATGCACGTTTCTACAGATCCATGTAAATTCCTCTATTCACTTTATCCATCGGGGCTCTATCGTGGGCATGGTGAATGGCGTTGTAAACAAGGACATGGACATATATTTCATTTCAACTACTGTAGGTTTTCTGAGAACTGGCCAAATCTATGTATGTACTTGTCGGTGTTAGACAACGGCATTCACCATGCCACACAATAGAACCCCAATAGATAAAGCACAGAGGAACTTACATGGCTCTGTAGACGTACATGGTTCCAGCTCTGCCACAGCTCTGCCTCATTTCCCCATATGATCAAGATTTCCCTTTGAGACCTTGATACACTGCACTGGGAGAGACACGCAGAGGGAGGAAGAGAGTGAAAGCGGAATGCACGAGAAGAAGTGACAGAGCCAGGAAGATGGAAGATATTGAAAACCTGGAAAGAAGAGAGAGTGAGAGATTCTCTGTCTGTTCTCTCACTGGAGGATGCGTGTGTCTTTCATATGTCCCTCCGGAGTTTGGAGGAGAGGAGTAAGAGAGGAACATCTGAGTCTCCTGTGTGTCTCTGCCACCTCTGGGCCACCCCTCTGCCGGCTGGTTTTCATTCCAGATACCCATTTCTAATGGAAATGGGTATCTCTTCTCTCCCTAGGGAGGGAAAGAGAGAGAGAAAGAGAGAGAGGGAGAGATAGAGAGAGGGGAAGAGATAGGAGATGGATTGGAGATGAGCATACAAGAGAGGAGACGATGAGAAGAGGTGTTCTGTTTTGGGTTCCCTAAGTTCGGTAGAGTATTGAAGACACACTGTCACCAAGTACTCTTAGTCCTGGTACTTTCAGTCTTAATCCAACCTTCCTGATCCTTTCACTCAATCTGTTAATGTCTGCCTCTCTCCATGTCTCTCCTGTGTGTGTTTGTGTGTTTGTGTGTGTAATAATAATAATAATTTGGGTGCTTATATTTGTCCTATTTCATGTGTGTGTGTGTGTGCATGTGTGTGTGTTTGAGGGTGTTTGTGTCACATACTGTGTGTGTGTGGTTGTACGGCAGCCCCGTGGAGTCCATGTGAGCTTTGGCAGAACTCTTGCTCCTCTCATTCTCTCATTAGAAAAACAGACTCCAGCCATCACACTCCACAGCAGCAGGGAACCATTTACATAGTAATGATACAACATACACGCACGCACGCACGCACGCACGCACGCACGCACGCACGCACGCACGCACGCACGCACGCACACACACACACACACACACACACACACACACACACACACACACACACACTCTACACACACACACTCTACACACACACACTACTGACTACATCATTACTGAACTGAATTACATGTGTTAAGTCTGTTGTTATTATGATTACATGGTGATGAATGCTTCATATTGTTATTAACATGGTTGATGTTATTACTATAATAATGTGATTTATTGAAGTGTACTACTAGTAGTCATATTACATGTAGCAGCAGTTTTAGTAGTAGAAGTGTAATGTTTGTGCATGTGTGAGAAAGATAGAGAGTTTGTGTGTGTGGCTAAAGCCTTTCTCCTCTCTCGGATATACATCATACCAATGACACCTCACTCAATGTGCCGACTCCATGCTGTGAATTCCATCTAGCCAAAAAAAACAAGGGGACATTGTCATGTAAATTAATGTGGGGTGGGTATTCTAGAAAAATTGTGATGTTTGTGAGAGAGAGAGAGAGAGAGAGAGAGAGAGAGAGAGAGAGAGAGAGAGAGAGAGAGAGAGAGAGAGAGAGAGAGAGAGAGAGAGAGAGAGAGAGAGAGAGAGAGAGAGAGAGAGAGAGAGAGAGAGAGAGAGAGAGAGAGAGAGAGAGAGAGAGAGAGAGAGAGAGAGAGAGAGAGAGAGAGAGAGAGAGAGAGAGAGAGAGAGAGAGAGAGAGAGAGAGAGAGAGAGAGAGAGAGAGAGAGAGAGAGAGAGAGAGAGAGAGAACACCTTCAAGTAGATTTGGGTTTTGTTAGGGTATTTTGGACAGGGATGGTGAATGGGGTTAAGCATTGTCCTCTGCTGCTAAAGGTTGCATGTTCGAATCCAGCAATATTTTTCTAATATATATATTTTTTGCCTATCCCATCCTTAACCCTTCCTTACCCATTCTGACTTCATGCCTAACCTTAAGATTTCAGAGTTAATGCCTAAACTTAACCATAAACTTAATAATTTTGAGTTAATGCCTAAACTTAACCCTAACCTTAATAATTTGGAGTTAATACTCAGCTTAGTCCCAGTTCTCACACTACAATCAGCATATCCTTCAGTGCATATCCTTCCTCTCTAGGTTTCTTCCTAGGTTCCGGCCTTTCTAGGGAGTTTTTCCTAGCCACCGTGCTTCTACACCAGCATTGCTTGCTGCTTGGGGTTTTAGGCTGGGTTTCTGTACAGCACTTTGTGACATCAGCTGATGTAAGAAGGGCTTTAAAAATTATTTTGATTGATTGATTGAGTGCCTAAACACAGCACCTGCCACTACCCTGCAATAACCTCCCCCCCTCTCTCTGTCTCTCTTATCTTTCTCGCTCTCTCCTTGCATACATAAACATAAAAACATCCTTCTGTTCACTGCCATTGGTGGTCTGGTCACCCGACTCTGCCAGACTCTAGCGACACCCAAACATTATTAAAAAGCAGAATGGATGCTGGGGGCATTACAGTAGCTGGAAGAAATTGCAAAGCCCTGAACCTGTGTATCAAGACATCATAATTGAATCCATTAATTGTAAGGGCATTAGAAATCATTGTGCAACATTGTCACACGTATGCATACTGGAAGTGGACCATGATCCTGTGTTGTTGACTAGCGTTGTCTTTTATGTCAGTTGCGTCAGGTTGCGTCAGTCTTGGTGCCCTGCTGGATTGCCTTGCTCTGGGCGTGGGTACTAGTCCAAACACTCCTCTTCTCTGCCAGGCAAGAGAGTGCCAAAATGCCACCAGTCTGATGATGGCATTAGCCCTCTACGGTATGCCAAGAGAGGGTTGGACATTCATAAGCCAATGAATCGAGGTTTAAATTGGTGCCAAATACCTCAACAAAGGAATGACATACTCCATGAGGGAGTGCTGCTAAACAATGGAAGTACTGCCAGTCAGAATTGTTGTATACAGCAGTTGACCATTTGTTAATAGTAAAACATATTGGAAAGTGGTTTCCACATGGTTATCCACCAAACATTTGATATTGCCTCAATAATGTCTCTGTATTGGCTACTGAAAACGGAGAGAAATTGTTATTTTATTAAATTTACGAACACATCTGTAAAATATAAAACTAAGCTTTTCTGGATGAACTGAACAAATGCTTCATTCAACAAACCCCCTATCAAAATTCCCTTTTTCCAAAATTAGCTAATAATGGAAATGAATGCAGTGTTTCTAACAATGCGTAACCAGGGAGGATACGGTTCACCAGAAACCATGGGCTCTATTTTCATTTTCAAACACACTTCCATTACCTGCAGAATGTAATATGTGTAATGTGGTTAAAACATTAGACCCCCATCCACCTCTCCCTTCCCCCATCCCACCATCACCCCTCCTTCCTCCCAATGAAAGTTCTGGCAGGCCTGAGCTGTTGTAATTGGCAGGCGGTTGCCGTGCCGATAGACTCCACCGTCCTGCAGGTCAAGAGTAATTTACTGTGCAGCTAAATGCCCTAGCTGTTTTTTTCTTTCCGGCGTCCATATTGGAAATCCCATCCAGGCTGTATTACAAGGCGAAATGATGGCTTAATCCCTTGTTAATTAGAATAACATCTCCGGCAGCTGAGGCTGAGGGGCCACTAATGCCGAGCTCTGGAGCTCCCTCCGGAGAGGCTGCCTGGCTCGCTTGCCATGGCCCAGAGAGGAGGGCTTGGCGCAGGCTCAGAGAGCTGGAGAGAGAGGGGGGCCCTGGATGTGCTCTGGATGAGGCGTGAAAGGCTGTCTAATCCACTGTTGATGACTCTTGTGGGCTAATGGGGCTGCAGTTTGTTGGCAGGTCCGGCCAATCCACCATGATCTAGGTCAGAGCAAGACTGAAGGACGATTAAGGGTGTCCTCGAAGGGTGTTTAAATGGTGTACTAGCACACCTGTGGTAAGGTTACAGATACTCCTTTGGCTGGACATCGTATTATGAAGCTGAAGAGCTTTGTTGTGCAACAATAAAGGCTAGCCATGAAAATTGCGTGTGTGCGTGTGCGTGCGGAGTACATGCATGTGTGTGCGTACATGGCTTCCTGACGAAATTCCTGGGGAAATTTCAGCATGTTGTGCCCCATAGCGTATGTCATGAACACACATCAGCTCCAGTCTCAGAAATGAGTGACAAATCAAAAAGCTGCAACAGTGTTGTCTGTCCTATGATACTCCAACCTCCTGTGTAATTATTGCTCAAATTGTAGCTGCAATAAAACTGTGTCAACAGTTCCTCCAAACACCATGAGTACACCAGGGCACATTTTCTGTTTTTTTGACAGTCCACCTTCAGCCCCTTCCAGGAGCAGATAATAGGAGGGAAAAGAGCCATTATTCTTAACGTCTCCCTCGTTACTGTACTTACAGTTGGTATTCAGACAGTCATTAGAGGAGAGTAGTCTGTATAATACAGAGCTAGCCCTCTTTTCTGCCTCTTCCTCTACCCAGCCTCCTGGAAAGACGCAAACAGCAGGGAAATATCCCCCCAGCCCCCTGCTGCTACTCTACCTGTGTGTGAGAGAGAGAGAGAGAGAGAGAGAGAGAGAGAGAGAGAACAACAGAGAGAGCCACAGAAAGCGAAAGAGAGAGAGAAAGATGTTCATCTTACACACTTAAAAACATGGTTCACTCACAATACAAATGTACATTGTTCCCAGCATTTTTTTGCAAAATTCTATGAAACAATGACAACTCCTAATCTTTTATGTTACACAAGGGGAACAATTGTGGCTCCATTGTCCAGTATAATTCAGGCTCAGCTATCTGAACATAAAATCTTCTTTTCACCACATGAATCTATTTCACTTCAATATGCATACAATAAATTAGATTTGACCAAAATAAGCTTGCCTTAGCAATCACCAAGATGGCTAATGTTTCACATCTGTACTTAGTTGAGTCAAAACTACAGTCAACTGATGATACTACAACTTGAAAGAGGGACAGAAATATACACTGAACAAAAATCTAAACGCAACATGTAAAGTGTTGGTCCGATGTTTCATGAGCTGAAATAAAAAGATCCCAGTAATGTTCCATACGCACAGAAACCTTATTTCTCTCAAATGATGTGCACAAATTTGTTTACATCCCTGTTAGTGAGAATTTCTCATTTGCCCAAAAAAATCCATCCACCTGACAGGTGTGGCATATCAAAAAGCTGATTAAACAGCATGATCATTACAAAGGTGCATCTTGTGCTGGGGACAATAAAAGGCACCTCCAAAATTTCCAGTTTCGTCACACAACACAATGCCACAGATTTCTCAAGTTTTGAGGGAGCGTTCATTTGGCATGCTGACTGTAGGAATCTCTACTAGAGCTGTTACCATAGAATATAATGTTCATTTCTCTACCAGTAGCCACCTCCAACGTTGTTTTAGAGAATGTGGCAGTTTGTCCAACCGGCCTCACATCTGCAGACCATGTGTATGACGTTGTGTGGGCGAGCGGTTTGTGGTTTTGCAACGTTGTGAACAGAGTGTCCCATGGTGGCGGTGAGGTTATGGTATGGGCAGGTATAAGCTATGAGCAATGAACACAATTGCATTTTATCGATGGCAATTTTAATCCACAGAGATACTGTGACGAGATCCTGAGGCGGGGCAGCAGGTAGCCTAGTGGTTAGGGTGTTGGACTAGTAACCGAGAGGTTGCAAGATCAAATCCCTTAGCTGACAAGGTAAACATCTGTCGTTGTGCTCCTGAACAAGGCAGGTAACCCACTGTTCCTAGGCCATCATAGAAAATAAGAATTTGTACTTGCCTAGTTAAATAAGGGTAAAAAAATAAATAATCAGAATGATAATGCATGGCCCCATGTCGGAACAATCTGTACACAATTCCTTGGTGTGGAAAATGTCCCAGTTCTTCCATGGCCAGACATGTCACCCATTGAGCATGTTTGGGATGCTCTGGGTCAACCTGTATGACAGCATGTTCCAGTTCCCGCCAATATCTAGAAACTTCAAAGCCATTGAAGAGGATTGGGACAACATTCAACAGCCTGATCAACTCTATGTGAAGGTGATGTGTTGCGCTGCATGAGGCAAATAATGGTCACACCAGATGCTGACTGGTTTTCTGAGGGTATCAGTGACCAACAGATTCATATCTATATTCCCAGTGATGTGAAATCCATAGATTAGGGCCTAATGCATTTATTTCAATTGACTGATTTCCTTATATGAACTGCAGCTCTGTAATGTCTTGTAATTGTTGCATGTTGCGTTTATAATTTTGTTCAGTAATATTTTTTTCAAGCCATATGCTGAGGTTAATGCTAGATACTTTTTTTATGTACTGCCTTGAGGTACATTTATACAAAACATTACCAAAAGTATGTGGACATCTGCTTGTCCCCTTTGCTGCTATAACAGCCTCCACTCTTCTGGGAAGGCTTTCCAATAGATGTTGGAACATTGCTGTGGGGATTTGCTTCCATTCAACCACGAGAGCATTAGTGAGGTCGGCCACTGGTGTTGGGCAATTAGGACTTGCTGGCAATCGGCGTTCCAATTCATCCCAAAGGTGTTCGATGGAGTTGAGATCAATGCTCTGTGCAGGCCAGTCAAATTTTTCCACACCGATCTCGATCAACCATTTCTGTATGGACCTCGCTTTGGGCACAGGGTCATTGTCATGCTGAAACAGGAAAGGGCCTTCCCCAAACTATTGCCACAAAGTTGGAAGCACAGAATTGTCTAGAATGTCATTGTATCCTGTAGTGTTATGATTTTCCTTCACTGGAACTAAGGGGCCTAACCCAAACCATGAAAAACAGCCCCAGACCATTATTCCTCCTCAACCAAACTTTACAAATGACGCTATGCATTCGGGCAGGCAGCGTTCTCCTGGCATCTGCCAAACCCAGATTCGTCCGTCGGAATGCCAGATGGGGAAGCGTGATTCATCACTCCAGAGAACTGCTCCAGAGTCTAATGGCGGCGAGCTTTTACACCACACCAGCTGATGCTTGGCATTGCGCATGGTGATCTTAGGCTTGTGTGCGGCAGCTCGGCCACGGAAACACATTTCATGAAATTCCCGACGAACAGTTGTTGTGCTGACGTTGCTTCCAGAGGCAGTTTAGATCTCGGTAGTGTATGTTGCAACCGAGGACAGACGATTTCTACGCGCTACGCGCTTAAGCACTTGGCGGTCCCGTTCTGTGAGCTTGCGTGGCCTACAACTTCAAAGCTGAGCCATTGTTGCTCCTATATGTTTCCACTTCACAATAACAGCACATACAGTTGACCGGGGCTGCTCTAGCAGGACAGAAATTTGACAAACTGACTTGTAAAGGTGGCGTCCTATGACGGTGCCATGTTGAAAGTCCCTGAGCTCTTCAGTATGGGCCATTCTACTCCCAATGTTTGTCTATGGACATTGCATGGCTGTGTGCTCTATTTTTTACACCTGTCAGCAACAGGTGTGGCTGAAATAGCCGAATCAACTAATTTGAAAGGGTGTCCACATAGTTTATATACACTATATATAGAAAAGTATCTCTTAAATAACCATGCCATGGAGGTACTGTGGGCGCAAGCAAATTCAACATGAACACATTTGCATGTTTATCAGTATTGTAAAGACTACGATACTGATAATGTATGTGTCACGTTTGTTGAAAATATAAATACAAATAATGCAAATAATAATCAAAGTATTAAAAGTTTAAAAAAAATATATATATAATAATAATAATAATAATAATAATAATAATAATAATAATGCATTTGACTTAAAAATACAATAAGACAGCAAATAAAAACACGGCGCAAGTATGTAAATGACCAAAAAACTAAC